>NC_142797.1:13576945-13636945 GCF_049724085.1 Artemia sp. Qi Xiang Cuo | reverse complement strand
AATTTTATATTGAAATTTTGTTTAACGTTATATGTTGGCAAAGCCACAAACATCTTGACATAGAAAAAAAATCTTCAAAAAACATTAGATTGCATCGATTTGTGACATCAGCAATAAATTTATTTTCAAGGATTTTATATTTGTTGTAAAAAAAAAAAAAAAAAAAAAAATCAAGCTTCCATACGGTTTCTCCGGCATTGATTTCATCTGTACGCATAAGCAACTGCGCTAGCAGGCGCTGAATTAAGTTTTGCATTATATGGTAATTAGTAAGCTACATTAAACTTGTTGATTTTAAAGTTTTATGTACCAAAGGAGTTGCAACATTTAGGTGATTAGTTTTGCTTACTGTTTTTCACGTTTTACGGTGGGACAATCCAAATAAAAAAGGATTCTCCCAAATATAGGGGAAACGTAACAAGGGAAAGATAGGACACGGTAAAGTACCTATATAACGTGGTGCTTTTGTTAAGAAATACTATTAAATAAGTCCTACTTAGTTAAATCACTTGCTAAATAATGTTATTTATTTAATAAAGATTTCTGTCATTTATAAAATAACAATTTCTGACAGTTTTTATTTCACATATTCTTTTTCATTGGTTAAGAAAAGAATATTTTAGATCTTTTCCGTTTCTCTCTATAAGAATTCAAATTTTGTCTTTCTATTTATATGTTTGATAAATTTTGTAACAATTTTTGGTACTCTTGCATTATGCGGGCCTCTCGGGTTAACTACTATAGAGTAGGCAATGATAAAACCCGTTTTTGAAATGTTTACCGTTATAGACTAGGCGATGATAGCGTGGTTTTCATTGCGTATGCGATATTAAACTGTGTTTTTGGGGTTTAGGGGGGAAGGTACCTAGGTTAGGTTACGTTAAGCATTTAGTATACGCATTGCTTTCCACCCCCCCCCCCACCCCCTAATGTACAAATATATAGCCCAAATTTGTTTCTGAACTATTATATATGCATCCTATTTTATTTTATTTCATTATCATTAACCAAACTTGACTTTTTAGAAAGGCCCGCATAATGCAAGAGTACCCAATTTTTTAACAAAAATTGTACTATAATACTTTCGATTGACGGGTAGGGGGAGAAATATTCAAATATAAATAAGTTGAAAATCTGGATAATCTTTGGGTTTCTATAGGGTTGAAGGGATTCCAGCCCCTATCATGTTACAACCTTGAGTATAGACGAATAGTACGCAACTATTACCCTCCACATACCCTGAAAGTTTCAACTAAACTTCCTTAAGTTTTCCGTAAATATCAAATATGCACCCTTTTGACAATCTTGGATGCAAATAGTGAATTTTGATTTAGTTCAATTTCCAAAGTAAAAGTCATTTACGTTGATATATCCTACTTGACAATAATGCAAGTTATGTTGTGATGTTATTAAATTTTCCCTAAACATAAAAACAAAAACTGGATTCAAAATGAGCCGAGCAAATATTACAAGAAAAATGTCCCCTCTTCCCCATAGACACCACTGGTGACGATCAATGGTGTCAGTTCACGAAAATTATAGAGGCCAGGTAATATCCAGTGCCCCCCCCCCATATTTTTGTCTGATACGTTAAAACAAAACGCAATGCATTTAAACAAATTTTCGATGAGTTTTTTCTAATCATTTTATTCTGAACACGGCCCTGGGGATGGGAAGACTATTCTTCATAATCCAGGGAGGGAAAGTTCGTTGTTTTTCAAATTTTTTTAACAAGAATACAAAAGAAACTGTTACTAGACAAAGGAGGAATGAGGGTCCTAAGAGAATGGGGACTCAAGAGCGCCTAGGACTTGGCTCATTATTGCACCGAGCCAAGAGTGCCTTCGAGCATTCCTTACCCGCTTAAAATTAGCTTCCCCGGATGTAATCTGCAAAGATAACAACAAATACGGGGCCGGAAACTTGTCAACTGAAAAGCTGCATGCAACTAGGCGAATAACAACACTCATCATGTCTACTTCACTATAAACATAGCTTATTTAGAAACCCCTGGAAGGTTGTGCCACATTTCACTATTACTGTCCCATTTTGCTATCTGCCCAAAATTTCACAATTTGTTTTTCATTTTTGAAAAGATTGAATTTTTGTTCATGTATGACTTCAATTATCCTCCATTTTCCAGGGTTACTTGTCTGACCACCAGTGTTACCAACACCTCAAAACAAAATGTACCAAAAATTGCATGAAGAATTTACCAAAGACAAAAATAATGTACCATATCCCAAATTTTTTCCGCATGTTACGCTTCGCCTAACACGCGGATCGTATGTGACGTAAAGGACAATCTATAAAAATTTTGCATAAGACATTTTCGTTCACTTTCTTTCTCCATTCCTTTATTTTTTCTTTCTCTTCTATTTCAGAACGTTATTCCTGACAGTACTTGAAGAAATTCTTCGGAGTAGCATATATTACAACAGAAACATTTTATTACAGGCCACAAAAGTTGTTGTTTTTCGGCCATTTACGACCCTTTATAAACTTGGCAAACTTTAGCTAACTTTTTCAAACTCAAGACGAGCAGAAATTAACATGAATAGGGCTCAAAACCCCTATGCCTTCCCAAGGCCGGAACATAATTTGCACTTTACTGAAAAAAATGTAAATGTTTTTACTTTAATAACTTTAATAAATCAAATAATATTAACATTTTGATTACTAAACATCAGTATAGGTATATTAAACTGACAATGCACATTCACTTGTATTTTTTTCAGTAAGTGTAAATTATGTTCTGGCTTTTGGAAGGCATAAGGGTTTTGAGCCCTGCTCTTGTTAATTTCTGATCGCTTTGAGTTTGACTCGCTTATTTATAGTAATTTTTGTTCTTTTTGGGTTTCATTTATTTATCGATGCTGATTTGTGGTAGTTTCACGCTTGGTAGATTATTTGATTTTATTTTTGCTCGTTTTTGGTTTAATGGCATTCCTTACTTTTCATTGAAAAACTGACCTTGTGGGAATTTTTTTTTAACTAATTTATGTTCGTTTTATATTGACATAGTCTTTACAGGGAAAAAGAAAATAATAGTTTAAATCTTTTCTTTTTTTAAGACTTTATAGTTTGGCCTGCTATTTGTATGCCGGAGAAAAGTTTTCAGCAATTTTTAACAACATACACCCTTTTAAAAATCTGGACAAAAATAGTAGTGTTTAATTTAGTTTCATACCTCCTCTAGTTGACCTGAAATGGAAAACTTGATACCATTCGCCAAAAAATCTGTTTACTTTCTTTGATAGCTTGGATACATTCACGCCATTTTGATTTGGTTAAATTTTAAGAGCAGAAGTAGCCACGAAAGTTTGAACATAATACCCTCGGACGTTCTTGGGATACTTCTGAGATGCCTTATTGCGAATTAGCATTAACACATTTCATCTTGATTTAATCTTAGGGCAAAATTTTGTTTTTAAAAATAATGGGCAAATGGTAGGGTGGGCGTGGGAGGAGGATTAGTTGTCCTCCAATCACTTTCCACTGTTAAAAAGGTCATTAGCCATTCCAATTTCCAATCGAATGAGCCCTTTTCCAAGAATCTACGACAACTCCTTCGATACGAAGTTTCCTGGTCTAGTGCCCTGGTTATGAAAATGAGACTGCAATAAGTACTATATTTGAAACATGCATGGCTGCAAGGTTGTTGGGGGTTAATCGGTGAATATATAGTAATTATGAGGTAACCAAAAGAAAGGAAAGCATCAGGGCTGTTTTTTCACTCATCAATGTGCTAAGACCTTACATCTTTTGTCAGAAAACACTTAAAAGTGAAATATTTGAACTAAGATCTTGAATCTTTTGTCGTTTTATGCAAACATCTTTCATCATTCTGCTCTGATCAGTGGTCTGAGAACAATGATGAGTATATCATCAAAGTTCTCTTATCATTGTTCTATATGGCAGAACAGTGGCGGTCTTCAGACTTTTTGCTAACATCAGTGAGCTGTAAGATCTTTGAACAAAGATGAGTTAAAAAACGATAATCTTTGAAGAAAGATGTAAGATCTTTGTGGAGGAGGGGAGATAACGCCTCCTAAGATATAGATTAATTTATGTTTATTTTGAGTTTTAATTTCGGTCCTTGTTTTCAGTTCAAAAAGTTTGTAATTTTAAATTTAGTCTCCAAATAAAACTGTTTAATTACAAACTTTATTTCATAAGAAATTAACTGCTAGGTTTTAGTTACCTAGAATGAAACTTCATAAATCTATGTGCTTCCGACATTTATTTGTGTAAGTCTCTTCACAGGGGGAGGTCATTGTTGACCTCATCTAGATTTTTCAAAAAATTAAAGTAGGAATGTTCTTCTCTAAGAAAGAAAATACAAATATAAATGTACAAGGTGTAAAAAGTCGTGTATGTGACTTTCTGGGTTTTTTGTCTGTATACAAGTCGGGTAGTATAATGTCTTCTTTATGGCATTTTTGGTGCATCGTATAAGGAGAAAACCAAAATAGTCATCAGTATGACTTTATTTCGTAACTATTTCATAATTTTGCAATAATTCGTAGGCTCTTTAGATGATGAAACAGCCAAGCAGATCAAAATTCTTGAGTGGGTCCAAATCCAATTTTTATGTAGCACAAGTTGAGGATCGACCGCAATTCAAAGAAATAAAAGAGTAAAATCAAAAAACCAACATTACCATTTGGATTCGTCATGTTTTTTCTTTAAACTCTTGGCGGTATCAAATGTTTGTTGGATTGTTTCATAAATTGAATTTGGACGCACTTCCTTCTTTTAGGTTTTTCCTGGTTACGAAGTTTTGAGTGTAATAAGTCATAATTTCCTTAAGTTTTGTCTCCTATATACCTTAGCAGAAGGATATCCTAAAGTTTTTTCCAGACAAATTATTTAAGATAAGATAAGATAAGATAAGTTTTATTCTTCATTAAATACACATACAGTATTAAATTTTATTAATCCCTCAAAGGCTCATTGGCCTGTACAAAGAGGGAAGACATATGAATTACAAACACAGAGATAAAAAAACAAAAGAAAATTTAAAATGATCACCTACTCACGAATGAAGGAGAAGAAAAGAAAATATTGATAAAATGGAAACTATAGAAAAAATTATAATACATAAACTAAATTAATTAATTATATTAAATAGACTCAAAAAGAAAAATTATTTAAAAAAAAAAAAAATTATTACTATAAGCCTGTAATGGTGCGAAAGCAATAAAATTTAACCCGTCTTCATGAATGCTACTCCTTAGTGAACTATACAAATTTCAGCAATAAATATTGATATTCATACCTGAGGCCTGGGACTCAAAGCGGAGAGAAGACCACCATAAAATAGAACTAAACATTCAGGGGAAATAACCTCAAAAAAAAAAAAAAAAAAAAAAAAAAAATATTCAGTTTTATTCTTAAATAAATGGTCCTTAATAAACCACTTTAAATTGCCAAACCAGTGGAATTTATTTAATGAAGAAGGCAGGGAGTTCAAAACCTGATGACAAGCGATGAGGGGATTGAAATCTGACCGCACAGTGGGAGTAGGATGAATGCAGATATTATTTGACGAACGAAGGTTATATGGAGCTGAATCAGTAATAAACTGAGGAGTTTTTTGAAGAGATTTTGGAAGATTTCCATGAAGCTGATGAAAAACAAAAGAAGCACAAGAAAGAGTGTAGATATACTGTAGTTTTAGACGCGGTGTTGGTGAAGAAGGGTTGTTTTCAATAATCTGCGGCGTTTCTTTATAATAAATGAAATAAAGCGACCGCAGTGTAGAAGGAAAAGTTAACATCCATACTATGGGGCAATAAGAGACATATGACTGAACAAGGCAGAAGAAAAGAAGCTTCAGAATAGATCCAGGAAAGGTGTGTTTGAGTTTTCGAATGACACCCAAACTCCGTGAGACCTTAACCCTAATCATGGCTATATGGTGTCTAAACGAAAGGTTCTCATCAAGCAGGATACCAAGAAACCGTACCAACCGATTCTTTGGTCTACACAAAGAGCCTTGTGACACCTGAAGCTGTGTCAGTTGAGGGAAAGCTACACCAATTCGAGAAAAAATAAGAAAATGTGACTTGGTAACATTCAAGGCCAAGTAATTTGCCTCAAACCATGAAACTGCTCTCTCAAATATTGCCACCAGATTAGACCTGACATCACATTCCGTCCTCCCTAGAGTCCCAAAAGTGCTGTCGTCAGCAAAAGCAACGAGGCAATCTTCATTAGAAGTAGCATTGGGACACGAAGGAACATCCGGATGACACAGATTGCAGCATACTAGAGGACTGGTGTTCTTGACTGCTGAAATCAGATGATTGACATAAATCAGAAATAAAACGGGGCCAAGAACAGATCCCTGGGGGACACCATATTCTACTTCAGAAGGGCTCCGGAAAAGCGGATCAATTGAAATAAGTCTACCAGAAAGATATGATTCAAACCAAGAGTAAACATTTGATCTTATACCAATATGCGATAATTTCCAAAGAAGGATCTGATGAGTCAAAGAATCAAAAGCTTTACGAACATCCAAAAATAAAGCTGCCGGGAAAAGACCAAAATCTATTGCCGAATGAATGAAATTCAAGAGAGATGCGCAAGCATGCTCTGTAGAGTGGATCGCTCGGAATCCAAACTGGAAATCATGGAAAAAATTTTTGACATCCAGAAAACTAAGAAGCCTGGATAGCATAGCCATCTCAAAAATTTTACTGAAAACAGATAGAAGAGAAATTGGCCTATAATTAGCAGGATCACTCCGGGACCCACCTTTATACAGCACTATAGCCTTAGCTCGCTTGAGTGATTCAGGGAAAATTCCATTCACGAAAGACAGATTGACAAGCTTAGTCAATGGTGACATAATAGCAGGAAGAACAGCACGGATAACCCTTGTAGGAATTCTGTCTGGCCCTGAAGACGATGAACCTTTAAGTGCATTTACGATCTGAGCTACCTCAAGCTCAGAAACAGGGTGCAAGACCATTGACTTTAAACATGGGGGTCCAAGATAGGCTCTGAAATCGCAACGAGGAGTTGTAGAGCTCACAGACGAAGCAGTCGTTTTTCCTATATTAGCAAAATAAGACGTAATCTCTAGCTGAACAATTTCATCACCATGGACAATTTTAACGTCAACTATCAGCGTTGTTGGAACTGAAGGCGGAGGGGGAGTAGGTTTAAGTACAGAATTAGTAATTTTCCATGTCTTCCCAACATCCTTTCCACACTCAGAAAATTTCCTGTGATAATACTGAGACTTGGCCTTCCGACACAGAGAATTAAGTAAATTCCTATAGGCCTTGAACCACTGATGATGAGAAGCAGATGACGAAGTCTTGTATAGTTTCCACAGATAATTTTTCCTTTTCCAGCTTTTATGGAGACCTGGAGTCATCCACGGATTCAGCAGTACTATCCTTTTCGAGGTATGAGGCTTTGGATTCTGGTGGCAAACTTCTAGGATACCTTCTTTTACTGAATCATAAAAGAAATCAAAAGAGTGGTTACAATCCGATTCAGAATCCAAACTATCCCATGACTGATTAGTCAAACGAGATTTAAGTAGACTTATCTCACTGACACCAAAACGAAAAAATGGGAGATTAGATGGTGAAACTATACGCTGCAATCGTTTAGCATTCCTATATCGTGAAATAGCAGGGAAATGATCAGAAATATCACTAATCATCACCGAATTATCTAAGGCATCTAGTGACTAAAAAATATTATCAATAAGTGATGCATGCATCTCGGCAACCCGGGTGGGTATACAAACTGAAGGTAGAGTTCCCGCAGAAAGCATCATTGACAAAAAATCTGCAGCCGAAGCAGAATTTTGATCCAGCAGGTTAAGGTTGAAATCCCCCATAAGGATTAGTTCGCAAGGATGCTTTTGGACTAAGTCCAAAACCTCTTCTAGAATTTTCATAAACGAAGGAATAGATCCACTAGGGGATCTGTAAACCAAACCGACTACTAAATTCTTACAACCTGACTTAATCTCAGTAAACAGGGATTCAAAGATTCCTTCCTCATTTCTACTCAAATCACTTCGGAAATTATATACAAGATGATCGGCAATATACAGGGCAAGACCACCTTTCGCCATCCGTTTCCGATTCATCCTCTCCATCCTAAATCTTTGGATATCTAAAAGCATATCCTTTTTTGAATCCAGGAAAGTTTCACACAATCCAATAACATCCGGAGTTCCATCACTGACGATCCGTTTCAGCTCATCAAAAGAGGAACAAAGTCCCTGAATATTTAGGTGAAGCACAGACAAAATACCATCTTGTTTAGAAGAGGCAGAACCATTTAATTGCGAAACATATTTACTTTCAATAACCGATTTACGATCATTATAATTCCTATTTCTACTTCAAAGTGAATTATTAATTCTACTTTATGTATTTAAAGGATTATTTTGTAACTCAGCAAAACGTTCCCCCAAAGAGTTGACATCACCCTGGTCACTAAAAGAATTAATTATTTTACTTACGGTGGATACATGGCAAGACCTCCCTTAGCCATCTTGCAGCGGTTTATACGTTCCATTTTGTAACCATGGATATCCAATAGCATTTCATTGCCAGAATTCAAAAACATCTCACATAAACCTACAACATCAGGCTGTCCATCAGAAACAATTTGTCTTAAATTATCTATTGACGAGGAGAGACCCTGAATATTAAGCTTAAATACAGTCAGAGAATAATTTCCTTTGTTAACCTCCTCTCCCCCCAAATCCGAAACATATTTACTATAATAAATAGGGTTTATATTAATGGGACTTTGATTAGCCTGACCCACATAATTATTTACGATACTAATTACATCGAAAGGATTATTTGCAAGCTCGCAAAGCCGACTCTCATGTCTTTAAAGATTCACAAAATCAGTTTTTACTTGGAGTCTATTAAAGTCACCAGATGAACCAAAAAAAAATATTTACTTAAATCAATTGCAAAAGAAAAACCTGCCAAAGGATAACAAACACACAAATAACTAATTGGACAGAAGGTATTATTGGAATGAACAATTAGCACGGAAAGAGAAACAAAAATTAAAAAATAAATAAATAAAGTAAATAAATGAAAATTAATGAACTGTGGAAGCCATTTACAAATTAAGGAAAATACTAATAAGTCACATACTAATGCATTCACGCAAATAGCTTATTTTACTCATACGAGTTTCACCCGGAACTTTGGCTAGAACTTGTCCATGATCAGACCGAACACTTCTTGGACCAAAGGTGCTCCAAGCCGCATTTAATAGATCGCGACGCTTTTTAGTTAGGTTTTCAGACACAAATACACCTGACTTAACCAACTTAATTTTTGCTGCAAACACTTTTCGAGCAATATCCAAGTTTGAAAATTTTACCAGGATGGGGGCAATTTTCACATTCTCAGTTTGAGTAGCAGGCTGACGGAATTGATTAGCCTTTAAGAGGTCCATTTTTTTGAAATCTTGCAAGCCCATTATTTTTGTTATCACTTCAATAAGATTATCCATCAATTCCACATTGGGGTTTGGTTTCACACCGTAGAAAATTAGGGTGTCAAGTAAGGTATCCTGCTCAAGTTGGTCAACCCTGTCCTCTATTATAGAAATTTTATTTTCAAGCAAGTTCACAGCATTATAAAGTCTTTGAAGGGTTGATTCAATTTTTTCAAATTTAGCATTATATTCAAGGGAAATAGAATTATAAACTTCGTTCACAATATCTTCACTGATAATTTCAGAAGCTCGGCGATCTTTCATTGTGTTTGATACGACACGAGAAATGTCATTCATTAGGTTGGACTTAGTGTTGATTAGTTCCTCTTGAGTTTCATTTATTATTTCCTTTAAAGTTGATGCTGCTGCGGAAGTCGGAGTTGACGGCGCTGGGGTGGATTTTACTTTAGTTTTTTTGGGTAGAGACAAGTAGGTTTTACTCTTAGTCTTGAAAATATCAGAGAATAGGCGCTGCTCTTCAAAAGCCTTATTTACATCTTTATCTGTCCTTGTACAGGCTTCTTTAAAGTGCTCATTCCAGTTGCGGATATGAGCTTCAGCTATATTATGCTCAGAGTGGGTACCGTAGCAAAAGACTAGGTATCTAGCTTGATTTTTCTGGTCTGTGGTGGTTTTAATAACTACTGATGGCCATAAGGGGTATCCCTGAAATGAAGCTAGGACAAGATCGAACTCTTTGTATTTTGCCATTATACAATCTGCAGATACGAAGGGGGAGGGGGGCACTACAGGTAACAAACTTCAACAACTAAATGTTCCAATCTTCCACCCCAAAGTACTCACGCTTGTAATATGTGCTTAGTTCCTTACACAAGTTCAACAAATTTCAGCAAGAACTATATCCGATTCAATCGAAAACTTGTTTAGCTCTTCACTCGTTGAACTCTGACAATGCACTCAATTTGAAAGAGTTAGTGTCTGATCGACTATTAGTTGTATTTATCGTAGGATGATCAATAGCTGCGATCTATGTTCGTGGCATTGTCTTCAGTATTTTCGGAGAAAAGAAAAGTTTCAAGTACCCGAACGCACTTAAATAATCCATATAGTTCATTTTGTGGAGAAACTGGATGAAAAAGTCTCAATGTAGACGAGTATTGCTGTCCCTTTTTCCGTTTTCTCAAAAGAAAAAAAAACTGACGGCTTTTCGTCTTTTTTTTCATTCATTTTTCACGCTATGAGCAAAGACTACTCAGAAAAAAGAGAAGTAAGTACTCTGTGGAACGAATGCCCATTTTATACAGTAAGCACCATTTGCGTTTAAGTGGGTTTTTAGACGAGGGGGGGGGGATGGAAAGTTCACTAGAGTGGAAGTGCTGCGCAAAGCGAAGAATCATTTAGCGAAGAATTAGAGCCGAGTTTTCATGTTGGAGAATTTAAAGATGCGGAAAACCGCACGGAGGTGATCCCAAACGGATTGGCCAATATTTTCAATTTGAAAAGGTTGTTGATACCAGCGCAAGCGGCAAATTTTTGGAAAATGAATTTTTTTTTTATACGATAGTGACACTATTTTGCCCAGGGTTGCCACCGTCAGTAGACTTAAATTAAATATGCTAATCAAGCTTGAAACGAACATAAATCACCACGAACAAGAGTTTGGGTATGACCTCCTTCTCTCACTGTAAAAGTCTAAAACCTACTGTGTCATTGGCGCTTTACTGAAAACCAATTTTATGACAAATATTTTCTTTTGTTTTTAATGTTGAAAATAAACATTAAAATTATAGTAACATTTTGAACTGATGAACTTTCAGCAATTAATATCATTATACATCAAATGTTCAGTTTAATTTATTAGCTCTTTTTAAAGTTATTATACACAAATATAGTTTCCCTACATACAAGTGTTTAGATACTGCCTCCTTTCCTAACTGTAAATAAAACCAAAAGCCTACTGCGTCATTGGTGCTTAACTGAAAACGGATTATATTACAAATATTTTCTTTTCCAGTTCTCACAGTATTGAAAATAAAAATACAATTACAGTGAAATATTTCTTGAACTGATGGATCTTTCAAAAATTAATGTCATTATATATCAAATATTCAACTTGATGTTGTTTATACTTTCCAATACTGTTCTAGACGCATATAGTTTTCAGTAAAGCGCCAATGACGCAGTAGGTTTTAGACTTTTACAGTGAGAGAAGGAGGTCTCTGGCTTTTCTCTGTGCGTGACGATTAAGGAAATATGGGAGGAAGAACGTAATTTATTACAAGGGCTGGTGGAGAGAAATTGAAGTAAGAAATTTTTACAATCTGAATTACAATTTTTTTTAATGAATCACAAAGATAACAATGTCCATTGAGGCTTTTATTGTTGTTAGTTACCATAATTACGGTTGCCAATTCATAAAAATTAGGGGAGGGGACTAGGATTTTTCTTTGTTTTGATGAAAATAGAGAAAAAGGTATTTTCAATATCTATGGGCGGGAGAGGGGGAGATTTTTGTATTCTTGATTGTTTAATAAAAACACCATAAGGTTAGGAGACAATTCCTCATCCTTTCAATTAAGGTCTTCGACTGTCATCATAAAAAGAACTACAAGCTAAAACACTCTTGAGACAACAGCATTTTTCAAATAGACTACCTTAGAAGAAATGACTAATAATGACAAAACTCAACTGTATTTATAACTGAATATTCCCCAAAGAAATTTTCTGCTAATGCGTTTTCAATCTGTTAATTGCACTTACATTTAATATCTATATAGTAAAATAGCCCTCAAAACGAGGACATAAATGGAGTGTATTTTCTTTCGTGAGGATCGGGAAAAAATAGTTTCCCCCTCCCCCCAAACGCACATTCGAGCAAGCTTTACGATTAAGATTCGTCACTATTTAATTAAGCCCACAGACAGTATAAAAGAAGAAAAAAAAGAAAAAAAAAGACTATTACGTCATACAATTGTTTTCAAACCTATTTGTTTGTTCGTGCCTTCGAACGTATCGAACCAGTGTTCGTAGAAGATCGGGAGAGGGATCATTTGATCTGAAATAAAAAGTTCTAATGCCCTTTTTAAGTGACCAAAATATTGGAGGGCATCTAGCCCCGCTCCCATGCTCACTTTTTCTCGAAGTCATCAGATCAAAGTTTTGAGATACCCTTTTTTTCAGCATAGTTGAAAAATTTAATAACAATATCATTGAGGAAGACTTGACTCCCCACAGTCCCTGGGAAGGGCTGCAAGCTATGAACTTTACCTATTGTTTACATACAGTACCAGCTATTAAGAAGTATACAGACGTTTTTCGGGGGAATCTTTCAGGTCAAGGAAGGGAATTTTTCATGGAGTGGGAGCCCAATTTCCCAGCATTATTTAAAAAACGATCAAAATTAAATAAAAAAACAAGTTTTTCGCAGTTAAAAGTAAGAAGCAACATTAAAACTTAAAATGAACAAACATTATTGTGTATATGAGGGAGGTCGTCTCCTCCTCAATACGTCGCTCTTTACGATTTACACTTTTAAGTTTTTCTAGAACTTCCAAAAGAGCGTATTATTATAATTAAACGGCGTCTGTGATTCAGGAGTCATTCTTAAATAGCTTTAACAAATATCAAACATTAGCATAAAGAGCGAGGTATTAAGGAGAGGGCGACCCTCCTTACATACGTAATAATTTTTGTTCGTTTTAAGTTATAATGTTGCTTCTTGCTTTCAATTGAAAGAAAATTGTTTTTTTTTATTTAATTCCTTCATAAAACGATCTCACAATATCATGTATTTGCAAAAGATTTGAACTGCTTGGATATATTGTAATATTGAAGAGGCAAAACAGTTTTGATTTGTTTCGAATTTAGTATAATAAAAAGGGAGGCGGGGGCAATATCCTATTTTAAAACGAAGATGATAATGTTCGCTCAGATCAACGATTCTAAGTTTAGAATATTTCTAAGAAGCCCTGAGTTAGAAGTTATATGGCGAAAAAATATGAAAAATAAAATGTTTTAAACCAATGAAAAGCAGTAAATTTGGTAAGCAAATAGCTTATTTTAGTTCTGAAAGAGATTTTGCCTTCTTTGTTTAAAATGAGTCGATTTGGTGAAACTACGTAAATGCAAAGTTAACGAATTTCGCATTTTACCATGTCTGTTCTAGAAAATTCACTTTCGGAGAGAAAAGAGGAACAAGATTAAAATCTTGCGCGACAAATTAAAAACTTTTTTTTCTAAAATTTCTGAACAATTTTAGATTTTGATTTGGCTTTAACTACATAATTATTTACTAGACAGTACTCTACGAGACTTTCTTCACAAAGTTTATGAATTGTATTGCTAAATTTTGGACGTACTCTCCCAGATCTTAGAATAGAGTAGAACCCTATCAGGAGGTCCCATTGCCCACCCCTGCTGCCACCTACAACTTTTTTTAACACCATATATGAGCACGAGAACCACGTGGTTTATGGTTTTTGTCAATGAGAATGAAAAAACAGGAATTTTTTTCACATTTATGGATGTTTTCTTGGATGGTTATGTGTGTTGGTCGATTTATTTGATGTTTATTATGGATGTTTAATGGTTTTTGTCAGTGAGAATGAAAAAACAGGAACTTTGTCACATTTATGGATGTCAACAGCAATTCATGTATGTTTTATGGTTTTCTCACTGAGAATGAAAAAACAGGAATTTTCTCAATTGGATTTACATAATCGCTAGGGGAAAGTATTGATTTACAAAGGGGGAATTAAGAAACATTATGGTTTCTTTGTTGTTTGGCTAGCTTAACCTGAGAACTTGATTTACAAAATCGCTAGGGGAAATTATTGATTCACGAGGGGGGAATTAAGAAACAAACATGGCTTCTTTAATCTTAGGCCTGAGGGATTTATTTATTATTGTTGTTTTGGACAAGTGCATGCTAGGGATGAATGTCAAGGTGTCCTGGAATAGGAAACCGGAAGTACATGCATCCTTCTCAGCCAATCAGAGAGTCGGTTAAATACCCCATATCAGCCAATAAGAGGGCGGGTTAAAAATGATTTACCCCTTACATAAAAAATAACCCTTGAGATTTCGTATATAACGGGCCTGCAATATGATTAAATTATCAGAAAGTTCCAGAACACAATGGATAGAACACACGAAATTATTGATGAACTTGAAGCCTTGGCAGCCACAATTAGCAATGTAAGTTCTGTTTTCATTTTTTATTTTCAAAATAAAATTGTTTTACGTGGTTCCCCGCGCCTCTCTTCGGGTAAAACCCCCTCCCCCCTATACAAACGTCCCTATATGATGTTTATACTCGATAAAAAGCGTAAAATACGCTCTTTTTTCGTTACGTAAACCACATCCTTCCTTCACCCTCTGTTTACGACCTTAATTCTGTTTTTGATAAATTCCATATCTTATCTAAAGGTAACTGTGAACTTTCTGTCATTCCCTTAATATACGGTCCGCTATGGCTTGACTTACAGATTTCTCGCAACGATTTAAATATCTGATAATTACTGACACCCCTTTAAAGTACATCCGGCTTTGGTAAATATACAAGAATTTGGATAGCGGCTTAACCAAAAGGCTTCTCTGAGAAGATTAGTGTTTCCTATCGAATTAAAAAAAAAACAGTTTCGCGTGAAAAGAGAGATTATTGTTAATTAACATTGTGTGGTTACAGGCTTTGCTTAATTCTATGTGGTATGGAAGCATGGAAATGAGTTATTTCCAAAATTAATGCCTAACAATATTTTTAGGACTTTTGTGAACGGTGGGGGGGGGGTTGACAAGGCCTAAAGTCTAACACCTCCATTGTAAGGTGAAAACAAACTGTTTCGTCGCGTGAAAAGTAAGGGGAGTGAGTTTAAGAAAAAGATACATTGCTTTATTATGCGTAAATTGAATAGCATTTTTACCTATGATCGCAAATTTTAGGCCTATAAGCTATGTGTTAACAATCTTTTTATCTTATTTAAAGCCTATAGACCGGAATATTTAAATGGTAAAAATATAAACATTGATTTCTATCCTAAGACTACATACTACTGTTTGTCAAGATTAATTTTTTCACATGCTGTACAATAAAAACGTTTGATTTCTGAGCCAACTATATTTCTCGTAAATTTTACTTTTTGCTTTTGCTTTTGGGTTTAGGGAGAGGGGGCTTTTTTGCGATAAATGCCTTCTAGACAAAATTATGGCTAGGGGGACTTTCTTAGTGATAAATTCTTTTCTAAACAAAATTATATGGATGAGGGTACTAACTTTCTTTCTGTGAAAAGGTGACAAATTATTTTGATACTAATTTTTCTCTTCTTTTTAAGGCAAATTATGAAGAATGTATGACGCCGCCGCCCGCTAAGAAAGCGAGAGTGGACGAGACAAGACCATCCATTATTAAGTACGCTGGCTCGATCCCAAAACAAGTGCAATCATCTGTACAAGAATGTAACGCCACCGGCCCAACCACCTTCCATCATACGTTGCCTGGGCCTTCAAGAGCTGCCCCACTTATGCAAGGTCAGGAAGTGACCCTCCAGCATGCACTACCTGGTCCTTCGGATGCCCAAGTGCAGCCGGGATATGCAAATGTAAGCATTTTTTCCTACCTTTCTATTTCTTCCAATGTTTTTTTAGTCTTTTCTTTTTCACTATTTTTCAACACTGTAAAAGTTTGTCTCAGAGATATTAAGAAAAATGTTATTTTCTCTATAATCCCACACCCATTGTTTTAAATTTCTCTGCTCCCCCCTCCCTCGGAGATATCTAAATATAATGTAATTTTTTGCATGTCAAAGAAACCGCTCTTTTTCTAATCTTTCCAATTTTCCATTGTAGACATCTTCGCTTTCTCATAATAATATTTTTAGCTAATTTCAATTAACAATCACCGCCTTTGAAACTCAAAATGCTATTTTTTCTAAACTTTACTATTTTCAATGCAATCCCCATATCTCTTCGCCACCATCTCATAAGCAAATATTTTTATGTACCTTTGAAACTCCGTGAATGCTATTCTTCACATAGTTTTAAGAGAGATTATTCCTTTTATCTATTGTACATATTGACGTTCTAATTTGCACTGAAAATAGCTTACAAACCATTGCATTGATTTTAGCGAGGGGGAATCAAGCTAACGGTTTCCGACATTTGAAGTTCAATCCTGGAAATTGGAACACTCACGCGGCGGCTTACAATAATTGTGAGCTAATGAAGAGTTCACCGAACCTTTAGAACGGAATTAGAGATAAACTTGGACTTATGCAGTCTAAGCGAATATTTCAACTTTGGACGGGTATTGTGTAAAGGGGGGCAGGGTGGCTTGGGGGGGGGCGGGGGACGCGAGGTGGGACGCGCCGGGGGACGCACTGTGGGTCCAAGAAGTGCCACGGGTCAGGGAAGCGCCACAGGGATGCGCGGTAGGTCCGATAAGCACCACGTAGGGTCCGGGAAGCACCAAGGGACGTACAGTGGGGTCCACGACGCACCGCGGGCCCGGGAAGCGCCATGGGCTCGCGAAGCATAGCAGGACGCTATGCGGGCCCCGAGAAGCACCACGGGGAAGCGCTGTGGGTCAGAAAAGCACCCCTATGGGTCCGTGAAGAGCCGTGGGAAATGCTACGAGGCCCAAGAAGTGCCACTGGTCAGGCAAGCGCCACGGGCTCGAGAAGCATCGCGGGAAGCGAGGTGGGCCCCGAGAAGCGCCACAGGGATGCGCTGTGGCTTCAAAAGCCGCCGAAAAAAAAAAAATTTTTAACACTTTTGAAATAAACGACCACAGTGTCGCCTTCTATGTCATATCTTAGATTATCTTCAGTTGAATTAACCAAATGTTATTAAGCAATAATAATCCAAATTTTAAAAACAGTAGGGGTGATTTGAACACTGAAAATAAGCTATTTTTTCATTTATAGATTGCATTGGTCCCCTACTCTCCGATCAGTGAAGAAGAGGAAGAACCAATTCTAACACCGCCACTGGAGTTTCAAGACAATTCACTATGGGACGATAGCATTGAAGTACCCTTTAATATTGATGAGTTTTTAGATGATTTTCTTTTTAATTTAGATAATAGCACAGTTGAACAGGGGAACTTACCTTTGCTAAGTCCAAACACATTGCAAATTTTAGACGTTTTTACCCGGGAATTAACAGGGAACCCTCCAGCCACCGATTCCCTAACGACTCCACTTCGAACAACTGACGTGGAGTATTCGCCAGATATTGTTGAACAACTTGGAGGAGGGGGTAATATACAAGAGGGGGAGGGGGTACAACTCTCCCAGACTTTCAGCTGTCCAACAGAATTTTAAATACTAGAGTTGTTTTCACTGCGATGTTTGGTGATCCCTGTAAGACACTGATTGGCGGGGAAATTTGTTTTTGACCCTGTAGAAATTGTGCACGTATATGTAGATAAAATTCGTGCACTTATGGAATATCAAATTCAGTTGTTTTGAGGTAGTGATTCAATTAATTTCTCCTTTGTTTTAAAGATTTTCTATTTGAATGAGGGAAAAAGTGAAGTGTATTATCATTTTGTACATTCCGAGATGCTTTTGGTTTATTTTACTTTGGAAAATATTGGGGTTGTTTTCATGGATTGGGTAAATCAAATTATAACGCATCTAGAGAACTTTAATGAAAATGGGAGTGGATCTCTAGTTCTTTTTGTTGAAAATTTAAGTGTAAATATTTGTAAATTTAAGAAAGATTTTATTTTAAGAGGGGGGGCTAGGTCTGAAAGGGATACTATTTTAAATTATAATCCAGATCTAGTAGGTTGTCGTGGTGTCCAGCGGATTTGTTTTGAAACAGATCAAAAGTGTTTCAGGTATGCTTTTCTCATATCAGCATATGATCCTCTAGCTCGGGCCGCTCCCAAGACAGATTTAGACGATTGGGCTATGCACGGCAAGGACGGGTCCGCCTTCCCCATTGTAGATTTTTCTTGCGTGGAAGGAAAATATCCAGTAACGCTATGATCTATTGACATTTTTGAAATGGCTAATGTCAATTTAAATATTGGCGTTACTGTGGTACAATTTGACACTGAATTTGAAGATAGAACTCGTTCTAAGACGAAGGGGGTGGTCTTCCCAATAAGGGGTCCGTCAGTTCATGTGGTTAAACACCGGGTTTGGTTGCTATACACGTCACATAGTCAACCGAACATAATCGGCCATTTTAACCCTATCACTGACATGAGTCGATTTCTGGGGGGGGCTAAGAAGAGGGGGGCATGTTTCTACTGTCCAATATGCCTCTCTAGATTTTGGACTCAATTAAAGTTACAAAATCATATGAAGCATTGTAGACGGCATGGATATCAGACAGTGGAAACGGTTTCAGGGGATAGGGCAATTCTACGTTTTAAAAATTTTCAAAATACTCTTCTCCAATGCAACAAAATATCTTTAGACTGTGAAGCTCAGCTGGTGGCGGTGAATGACCCCCAATATCCAAATCGAGTCAAAGAACACCAGCCCATTGCAGTGTCCAATGCCCGCGCGCAAAGAGATAGTTCTAACAACAGGTGGTTGTGAGAAATATTAGAGACATTGGATGAGAACGAGTGCATGGTCAAGGCATTGACTAAACTGATCGACATGGCTAATGGTGCTATTTCTCGGTTAAGAAATACTCATTATACCATGGTGTTTCTGCAGAGGATTGACTCGTGATTGAAAATCAAAACCTATGTTGGGTTTGTACGGGAGAGTTTGCAGAGGTGGATAAGGGGACTAAAGGGAAAAGAGGGGGGAGGGGGAAAGTCAGAGACCATGACCATGTGTGGCAGGAAATATCCTCGGGGGGTAGTAATTTTAGAGGGGTTGCGCATCAATCGTGTAATTTAAATGTTAGCCAGCAGTTTTTTATCCCTGTTTTTATTCATAACTCCGATTATGATTTAAAATTTATTGGACCGGCACGGGCACGGATGCAGAGGGTGGGGGGGGGAGTATAGTGTCCATGGGTAAATAGTATATTTACCTATAACATCATTCTCAAATCAGCTGAGAGGTTGTTGCTTCTCGAACTGAAATGGCAGGCAGTGGATAATGGACATACGTGTTGGAATAAAATCAGTTGTTTAGATTCCTTTAGTTTTTTTCCCAAGGCATTGAGTCAATTGATTCAAGTGCAAAAAAGCGACAATTTTGATAGCTTTCCCTTGCTTAAACAGCACTTTCCAGAGGGTGAAATGTATGACCTGTTGACCTGCAAAGGTATATACACATACGACTATTACTGCCCTGGCGCTCGCTTAAGCGAGGTGAAACTACCTCCAATTGAAGCTTTTTACAATTCACTGACCAACAGTGAATGCACAGCCGAGGAGTATGAGTTTTCTAAGAAGGTGTGGTCCTAGGGGAATTGTAAAAATGTGTAAGATGATTGAAGACTATACTTGACCAGGGACGTTTTAATTCTGCTAGATATACTCTGCAATAATATGGACCAAATGTATTTACATATTGGGTTAGATAGTGGCTATTATGTGTATGAACACTAAGTAGTAATGAAGTGAATATTAAAAATTTGCAGGGAGGACCGCTTCATAATCACCTACAAATATAGACACATTTTTTTATAGCTTTCAATGCGTTGAGGGTACGTTTTTCATGGGGACCGCGTCTTATCAAACGATCCGAGCGGACAAAGCACCGGTGTAAAGTCAAATGCAGTGTTCTTGGACATGAACTAATGGTACCCCTCGGCAATGTCACACTACTCTTTGCCATGTGGGAACTATCTATGGCTTGAGAATCCTTGTGAGTTCCCCGACATTACCACCGTCGAGGACAACGGGCCACAAGGATGGTTCTTTGAAGTTGACGGTCACATTCCACTGGCGCTTCACGACTCAGTCAAAGATTTTGTCTTTCCCTGTATCAATCGACCGGTGAGCAGGGACTCTCTGAGCCCCCACAATCGTTCATTGTTTGAGGATATGGGGATTCACTGGACCCTCTATAAACAGAAACTGATTGCTGATTTGGACCCTAAAGAGAATATCATTGTTCACCATGTGATTTTGCACTGTATGGTGAACAATGGTTTCAAGATTACCAAAATACACAGGGTCCTGCAGTTCAATCAGCGACCCTACTTGAAAGCGTTTATCGACACCTTTGTCGATAAACGCTCTCAGGCACGTTCAAAGGTGGAGAAGGAAATGTATAAGCTCATTCTAAATTCAGCGTTTGTCAAAATGTGTGAAAGCGTTCGCATTAGATCTCGCTGTCACGTCGTGACTGACCCTCTAGAGTGTGCACGAATTATTGCCGACCCTAATTTTACATCATTCACGAGCATAGATGCCGGCATGGGTCTGCTACACAGGAAAAAGTGAAATTTGGTACAGAATAAGAATATCGCAGTAGGCAGTTCAGTACTTGAAATTTCAAAGAAGCTCATGTTGTTATTATTTTACAATGTGTGCAAGGTGCAATGGCCACGGGAGGGGGAGGTTCAAGTTTACTATGGTGATACAGATTCTCTGCTGATAAAGGTAAATGGGACTGAAGATTTATTGGGTGATTTGCAAAATTGAGTGCACATCAGCTCGCGGATGGATTTCACCAACTGGAATCCATCACTCTACCCCGAGCTGGTGAAATGTCAAGCCCCCAACCAACTATTAAAATTAAAATCAGAGACGGGGAGTGATTTGATATCCCGGGGGTTGTTCCCGGGCCCCAAAGTTTATTGCGTTGAAACACATAGTGGGGTAGAAAAGAAGGCGTGTAAAGGGATGCCTACACATTTTGTAAAGAGCAATTTTAACATGAGCGTGTACAGAGACTGTTTAGAAAGTAGACGAGTGCCGAGAGCACAAGTGGTTGCAATTCGCTCTCTACAGTATAGAAATTATACTGTGAGAGTAGAAAAAAATGCAATGTCATGTATATGCGACAAGGTCTATGTGCTCGAGAATGGTGTGACTGTCCTACCTCATGGCCACTACTGTACTTCAGATCGAGTTGAATGCATTGCCTATCGCACTCAACTTGGTCTGAATAAAGTAACCTAATCTTACCTAACCACTCAACCTGTACATAAATTACCTAACCTGACAATCTAACCACCTTAACTCAACCTCATCTAACCCAAGCACTAACCACCACCACCCCTCAACCTTTCATAAATTAACCTAACCAGCTAATCTAACCCAAGCACTAACCATCACCACTAACCCAACCACTAACCTAACCCATAGCAGTGACGATAACTATTCTTTTTCGCCCCGCCGCCCCCGGGGGGAGGGGGGGTCCCTTCCCGCGGCCGCCCAAGGGGTGGGGGGGGTCCCTTCCCGCGGCCGCCCAGGGGGGTGGGGGGTCCCCGCCCGCGGCCGGCCGGCCTTCGGCCCCGCGGTCCTGGGGGGTGGGGGGACCCACACCTTTAAATTCACTATAATCAAGTTCAACTGTGCTACTTGTCCTCTGAGTCTGTTTATTTTCTGTTGTACAAAAAGTGTTGTATAGAAAATCGTTGATGTTGACAAAAAGTGTTGTACAGAAAAGTGTTGATGATGGGCAAAAATTGTTTTTTTTTTATTGTACAAAAATTGTTGTACAGAAAAGTGTTTTTAAAGACAATAATTGCTTATTTATAAAGTCTTATCATTGCCCTGTGTTCATGTTGAACAAATAGAGTTTTTATTTTGACCACCATGAAACTTTGTCAACTGTCCTTGTTGAACAAGCGTTATTATTTTTATCGCTGTGCAGTTCATGTTGAGTGCTAATATTTGTTTTCTTTCGGTGTCGAAATAAATGCTGCTATGAAATATTGTTTTTTTTTGTTGTTCTTGAATAGATAGATCCACGTGGGAAATTACTACTTATTAATTTAGCACATGATTTACAGTTAGTTGTAGTCCGACTGTTGTCAACAGCAGCAGCAGCATGTATAAATTTAAAACACTCTTCAGATCGTTTCTGTGTGGTCCGTCAATGTCGGGGAAAACAACACTTTTAGCTAGAATAATTCAAAATTGCGATAAAATGTTTTTGAAGAAGCAAAAAAAAATCTACTATTGCTATAGTATTTGGCAGGAGTCCTATGATAAAATAAAAGCTATTGCCACAACCATACCAATACAATTCATACGAGGACTTGATGTTTTCAAGAGTATTGAATCGAACTCGTGGTTGATTATTGATGATTTGGCTGAATCCATTGAACAGTTCTCGCAGGAAATGCTACAACTGTTCACCATTCGCTCCCATCATGAACAAATCTCCGTTACTCTGGTTCTACACAATCTGTTTCATCAGAGCAAATGTATGCGAGCCCTTGCTTTGAATTGCACCGTCTATATTATCTATCGAGTCGTACGTGATTCTAGCTCGCTCATAACTCTCAATAAACAGATAGACCCCGGCACCCCAAAATTACTATTATCAGCTTACACTCAGGCAACTAGCAAACCCGACGGCTACATTTTGTTGGATCTTAATCAGAGCACACCTAAGGATCTTCGTGTAGTCATCAACATTTTCGATAATGAAGTGATAGTATATCTACCAGTGAACAGTTGAGAAGGTTATCAGTCGCCATTATGACACTGAAGAAACAACAAGAACAACGAAATCTGTTTTCCATTTTAAGCACTGCAAAACCTCTACTGAGGAAGGCCATGCTCGAACTTGGGTTTTACAATAATTTCATTAATCTAATATATTACATATGTTTAAATTTAAATGAGGGCAATGTTCAATTGCAAGAAGTTTTTTGAAAAAAGAAAAAGAAAAAGGGTACCGGATTCCGTGCCTGGTTTTGAAAAAACAAGGGTAAAAAATTTAAAAGAAAACGACTCCTTCAAGCAGGCGGTAGCTTTTTCACACTTTTACTGCCGATAATTGCAGGACTTGTAAACAGTTTTCTCTAGTGAGAATGGCAAAACCCTATAAATTGACACCATTTGAACTTGTCCTCTCGCCCATCGAACATTTTGAAGACAATCTAAGCAAATTCATTAACGACGAGAATATTGCCGATGACAAAAAACTTCTTTTACTTCAAGATGCTGTGCGACGCGTGGACAAACATAACCCATATCGTGAAAGACCTACCACCGTCACCACTTATCCCCCTAAACCGGAAACATCTCCAGATCCTGTAGTGCAATCAAAGGAGATGGAATTGATTTCGATTGTATTGAAAATTGGAAACCTATTACCACTCACCTATCGAGAACAGAGTAAAAGAGTATTATCTTATCTCATTATGGAAACTGGCGATCAAGTTCAAGTCGAGAGCACAGGGAAACGAATTATAATTCAGGGAAAAAGTTATAATCTAGTTGATTTAATTTGTGATATGGTGACGAATCGTAAAGGACTCTTATCCTTTAACGATAATCTATACGCCTTTCTGTGTGTATCAAACTTTCCTAAAAGTCTTATTGGCAATAAGCAAATTCTAAAGAAACTAAGAGAATATAGTCCACCAACAACACCATTTAAAAAAGAAGAAGATTCAATATTTGAAGATACTAGGAGAGTCATTGATTTTACGACACCTCTGGCTGCTAGTCAAAAGCGAAGACGAATTGATTCGCCTGCCAGTGTGCAAAAAGGGATTGGTCTTTACACTACGTTCCTACGTACAAAATGGATGAAGTTCTGAAAGGTGTCTATGAAAATATGGGTGAAGCGAGGAGTTTAAGTTCTCCCAAAACGCTTTCCAATGCCTCCGACACCACATTGAAAAATGCAAACGAGTATCTACAGAATTAGATGAGTTACCCACTACATCGGAATCACAGTCTTTGCAGTAAACACTATCGTCAAATTACAGCCTTTACCCCCCTGCATATAATTCAAACGGATCTTTTAACTTTAGACGCACTTCAACAACGTAACAGTGCCCCCTACAAATAGATTCTAGTGGCAATCAGTATCTTTAGTCGCTATGCCAATGCCATTCCGCTGCGATCAAAGAGAGGTGTTGAAGTTGCTCGGGCCACTGAAAGTATTCTAGAACAGGATTCATATAGAAAAATTCAATCGGATAGTGGCAGTGAATTTGTTAATCCCCATGTGCAAAAAGTTCTATTGAAATATAATACAACACTTTATCATAGTCACAGTCCGATAAAGGCTGCATTGGCTGAACGATTAATAAGAACGATTCGCCTATCAATTTCAAGATATTGCAAATTGAAAAATACACCGGCTTTTATTCATTATTTAGATAAAATCATGTTGATTTATAATCAAGGGCCCCATCAATCTCTGTCCAACTCTACACCAACGGATGTTCACTACAATGAAAATACATTTGATGTTCTTCTAAAGAAATACTCCACTGACAATGAGAAGAAAATGTAGAAGAAAGTCAATGTTGGTGATACTGTTTGAATTAATAGAACCAGTAATATTTTTGAAAAAGGGACTTATTTATGGAGCACTGAACTTTTTAAAGCGTCCAAAATCATGGACACCGAGCCCACGACATATCGACTGCGAGACACCAAGGATGATGAGATTCTCGGCGGTTTTAATGAATATGAATGGCAAAAAGTTATAAACACTAGCGAAATGTATCAAACTGAAAAGATATTAACGATCCGCACATGACACGATAAGAGACAGTTATTGGTTAGTTGGCTAGGATACAACTCTGATTTCAATTCTTGGATCGGTGTTGAAGACATTAACAATACAGAAGGATTATTATGTAGCATTCATGTCCAATGTTTCTGATCCTCTCTACAAGGACTTGAATAGAACAAGTGATTTTTGGACGAAACTCTCCCCCACCATCAAATTCGACGGCAATAGAAAGTATGAAGTGGCTCTTGTTGACTGTATTCTCAAAAATACCTATGACATCCTGGGAAAAGATCGTAAATATTAAATAAAAATTAGACCATATGATTGGCCGCCACCACCAACAGGTGATCAAGAACAAATTCAAAAAATCAATTGGATGGATTATCCATATATTGAATTACCCTACGAGGAACTCACCTGTATGAATGATTTATGTCGTTCTATTAATAAAAGAATTTCTGCTCGTAAAAAGGGGGCTTTTCATTTCAACTATTCAAAAGAGGAGGGTAAGATCTACATTAGTTCACCTATTGCCAGTGAAAAGATTATTCTCAATGATAATCTAAAGTATGTTCTTGGTTTTAAGCTCAATATAATCAGTAGCAAAAGTGCCGGAAACCCTAATTTCATTTTTGCTGACTATCCGCCAGCCCTCTCCACTGACACTTGAATATTACTCTACGCTTCATTTGTGGAAACATATCGAGTTTGTAATTCAAATGTTCCCCTCTTACGAGTGCTTGAATGAAAAACCAATCAAGAATATATTCACCACTACAATATAAAGGATCTTCAGTATATTCCCTTAAACACTTCCTATTTGGAACTCTGTCAGTTAACACTAAGAACCGAATTGGTTGATCTAATAACAATTTCAAAATGTTTGGCTGTGATTACATGCCATTTTCGACCCATCGTTCAAAAGAAAGATGTCTAATAAAAAAGTGGTATTCACATGTCCTGATATTAACTGCTATGTTAATACTCTTGGCCCAAGACAACAGGGTAATGGAATGGACTATTACAAAGGACGCTCGTCAATGTCTGGCTACGGTCTTGGCAGTTGTTTTGCTAAGCTGTTTCGCTCTTCACTACCACTGGCTAGAAAATATCTTGTACCGGCTGCGACAGATTTTGCATCCTCTACACTATACGATTTGGGCTCTGGCAAGGATTTTAAAAAAAGTGCTTCGAAAAATCTTAGGTCCAGCGCGCGAACCCTTGGCGAGGGATTAAAACAAAATGGAAAAGGCTTAAAAAGGTCAAGAAACATTGCATCCCTCATCAGTCTCCACTCAGGTCGGAAACGAAAGACATCCCTCTTGTCAAAGAAAAGAAGGAAAAAGCCGACACGTGCTGTAAACAGAAGTCCCAGAAAGAAAATTGTCAGATCGAAACTAGATTTCTTCTCCTAGAATGTCCTACCTGCCTCATAAGGATTCTCAACCTTCAATCACCGACTCATTGAATCTTTTCAATGCAGAAAATGTCGATGTGAGTGTTAAGCATAGATATTATGAACAATTTTATCCTCTATAACCCCTTTCCGATAATATCCACTTTCAAATTTATTCCAATGAAGACTACTTTATGGACATGTCTTCAACATTTGTAGATTTGCAAATGAAAGTCCGGAAATCCGATAATACAATGCCAATTCGGGCCGAAGGAATATCCTATGAAAATTGTATACTACATAATTTATTTCGTCAAATTAGTGTCTACATCAATGGCACGCTGGTGAACACAAGCAACAATCTCTCAAATTATACAAGCTATATGCAATTCATGCTGATGACACCCAAGTCATACAAGGACTTGAGAGGCACCTCCAATGGATATGAATATATTACTAATACTGATAGTACAGATGCACTTAAAAATGCTAAAACTATTGAATTACATCTAGTTGGAAAAATATATCATGAAATATTTAATATACCCCAATGGCTGCCGCCCAATTTTAAAGTGGATATAAAACTAACGCGTGCATCCTCCAATTTCATATTGAGAAAAGAACTTGCGGTCAATCCAGATGTAAGTCTCTCCCTCCCCTCGGCACTACTTCATGTACACAAATAACAGGTCATGAGTTCTGTTGCTTTGGCCTTGGAAAAACTGAGAGCCAATGGCAACAATATTAAACTACTTGTTTCACATACAATCACCAATCAGCGACATAGTGCAATGGGGTCACGCACCTTCACCGATTCATCCTTTATCAATGGCGAAATCCCCTCGAAATTGGCTTTGGCATTTGTAAAAAGCGCCAGTGCAATTGAATCATGGACTGAATGCCCACATAAATTCGAGATGTTTGGGCTTTCATCTCTTGTGTGCAAAGTAAACGGCATTCCACTCTACAATCTATCTTTTGATAAATCCTAAAGAACATTGTACGAGTTGACCATGCAAACCCTAGATCATGACTCTCAACTATTTGAAAATGGTATAACCGAAGATATGTTTGCTAAAACACATGGTATCATTGTTCTGGATTTGTCGGGTACACAGGATATGAGTATAGTACGTACGGGGAGTTTGCATTTAGAGTGTACATTTGCCGACCCATTGGCTGAGAGTATTGCCCTAATCTCACTAAATCAATATGAAACCTATTGGTAAATCACTCCCGAAGGCAGTGTTCTACTAGACTTTGCGCCATGAACACCAGTCAAATAATCAATGTATTTAATATGGACCCCTGCATGTCTCAGTACAAGTTCTATAGTCTACCCTCAGACTTTCTTGTAAAAATTCAAAGTGTCAAAAATACCTTGATTATCGTTAATAGCAGTCCATCGACTGTGCTGACGGGTCATTGGCTGTGCATCTTTCAAACAATGAAGACGATTGAATTTTTTGATCCTCTTGGTCTACCCTATACATTCTACACGCCTCACATCAGCAAATATATTGAGAGCAGTGGAAAAACTATTATTCAAAATCGAAAGAGGGTTCAGGATCTAACAACTAAAAGCTGCGGCTTCCATGCACTACTATATTTTGTGTTCCGATGTCGCGGCTATACTTACAAGCAGTTTCTCCACATTTATGTTGACAATCCCCGTCTGAATGACTTTCTAGTGGAAAATATCCTCTCAGACCTATATAGTATTGATTTCAGTGCCCTAAGAGTAAAGTGCTTAAAAAATGTTTGTGAATTTGTTTATTAATAAAATGCATATACATATATACAACAATGTCTTTAAATCTACACTTTAGATTTCTTCATCTTCGATGTATAGGCAACTGCCGTGAACCACTAATGCTGGTAAATCATTTGGATTCACTGTATATTGATCTTGATTGACTGCAAAGTCAGGGTCACATTTTCTACAGTACAATGTAACTTCACTCTTGTCATATCTCTTTGTATAGTCAATGATACTATTTACATTCATATTATGAAATTCACGAGTTTCAATCTGTCTATTGGAAGCAATATCACATACAATGTTTTAAAATGGTGAATCACATTCCGTCACAACCAAATAAAAATCACTTGGTTTATATTCATAGTAGGTGGTGTCATCACAACGATGACGTAGAAACCAGATTGTCTTGTTACCCCAACAGTTGAATCGTAGACCCGATTCCTCTTCCCAGAATAATTTAAATCAACGACGATACCAATCTCGTAGAAATAAACTAAAATCACGTTTAGGATTCTTTCCAATCATAGCGGGGTAAGTATTCTCCCACTGATCACATTTATCATAGTGAGAATTGGAGCACAGGAGCCCTCTAGGATGAGAGTCACACACCTCCTAAAGACATGAATTACATCCTTTAATTTGTACTGCATAGCCGCTATGTAATTTACAAGGATTATATAATTTACACTTTTCGCTCTAGTCATCAGTAATGGTACAATTCTCACACTGAGTCCAACTGCCAAGAGTATACATTCAAAATGGACATATATAGAACATTTTTTGGTTTCTAATGTCAACTCACTCACGGCTAAAACGAAACTGATCCTCTACAATCGATAAATTCAATGAGAGGGACATGGGGGGTCAAGGAGGAGCTCTATAACGCTACTACAATTGAAACATGGGAGGAGCCATCTACATTGAATCCATTGTCAATATTGTCAAAAGTATTTCCAAAATATGAATCTGCTTTTTTCCAATTAATATATCAGTAAATTGAGTATAAGCATTTGAATCACTTTTAAAAGTTTCATACAATAGTCCAATGGGGGAAAATCACTCCTCATTATATTGTCAAGTGTTCCCTGACAAGAGAATATCCTGCGTTTAAGAGATAACTCGAGAAAATCATCATCCAAAATCAAATGTTTTTACATAAACACTAGATTTGATCTAATTCTCTCTATCTCAAATTTTTTCATTTTTCAATCATTTCACTCCTACTGCTGACTCTATACTGACACTGATGAGTTAGCCCTAACCAGAAAAGAAAGAGAACATTTTAGATTTCGAAACAATTTTATTGAATAATTACAACAACAACATTATCAATAATACATAGCATTTAGAATTAGCGATAATGTTTATTGTCTTCAATATGTTTCACCAATGCACTTAAAGCACATTGAAGTCTATTCACATGTGCTTTATCAACTTTAGCGGCGAAATATAATTGATCCTCCATTTTGAATTTGCTCAAGGATATCACATATCTTGCATATATTGCATCTCATTCCAGTCAAAGCCGTAAACCTTTCGTAATTTCCACCGCAATGCATGGTGCTCTTGTACTATTATCATCAACTCCACTTTCAACTTTTAATAGTGTAAACATTCCACTCATCAACACACACACAAATATATATCCAAATGAGTAAAGTCAAAACTGTTCTTCTCTCTCCTTTGAATTCTATTCACAGACTAATAAAACTATAGCAAAAATCCTTTCCTTATAGTTCACCCGCTGCGAATATATAACAAGCCCTCTGATTAACTGAGAAGAAAATACGTGGTCTAACTGTTTCCGGGACACTCATAACATTGAACAATTTTATCAACAACAACACATACTATTTCTGGACACCATGACATTCTAGTCGAGCAACAATAAGAAGGAAGTGTCATTGGCCTGCCTCCATTCGACTCAATAATCCATGAACGGGACAAAGTTTCTGTTTTTTCATTCTCACTGACAAAAACCATAAAAACATCAAATACCTCGATCAACACACAGAACCCTCCAAGAAAACAGACATAAATGTAAGAAAATTCCTGTTTTTCCAAGTGATAAAATTACTGTTTTTTTCATTCTCAGTGAGAAAACCATAAAACAGACATGAATTGCTGTTGACATCAATAAATATGACAAATTTTATATTTTTTCATTCTCACTGACAAAAACCATTAAACATCCATGAAAAACATCAAATAAATCGACCAACACACATAACCATCCAAGAAAACATCCATAAATGTGACAAAATTCCTTTTTTTTTATTCTCATTGACAAAAACCATAAACCACGTGGTTCTCGTGCTCATATATGGTGTTAAAAAAAGTTGTAGGTGGCAGCAGGGGTGGGCAATGGGACCTCCTGATAGGGTTCTACTGAATAGATATCGAAATTGGATTTTGACATATTATTATGTGCATTAAAGGGGTTTTCCCATCCTCAATATTTTGAATTTTACGCTATAGTTTTTCTTAGAACTTTCAGAAAGACTTATTATTCTGATTACAATGTCTTTGTGTTTCAGGAGTCGTTCTTAAAGAGTTAGGACAAAAAGTAAAAATTTTGCCTCAATAGCAAGGCATTGAGGAGAGTAGGGCAACCTCCCTTTATATGCATAAATCTGTTCGTTTTAGGTTTTGATGTTGCTTTTTACTTTCAGTTGAAAAAACTTGCTTTTAATATTGAATTTCTAATCATTTTTAAATAATACCAGGAAATTCTGTTCCCACTCCATAGAAACTCCCTCCCCCCTGCTCATTGAAAGGAAAAAATATCCAGTTGGGAGTTTGATTTCCAAGATGTTAAAGGAAAATTTTTCAGCATATGTCTCTGCTGTATTTTGATCGTTTTTAAAGTTGAATGACATTTTCGGAAGAAAAGGAACTGCTTCAAAATCGGCTAGCACTTTCTACCTTCGTAGAATCTCAGAAGGGACACCATTTGGAAGGTTTTTTGTCTCCTCTTTTATGCTGCATTTTTAGTTCACTGGCTTTGATTCTCCCCCAGTTTGGCATGTGGAAGTGTTTGGCAGCACGAATAATATTCACCTTTTTTTGTCAATTATGATTGTAGCTGAACAGTGGCTTTCAGCTACCTTTCGACATATCTTCATGATGACAACTTCAAACCTTTCTTGCTTAAGTAATGAAGCGGTGCTGATAGCCTTCATGGACAAAAAAAAATCGCTTCCATTCTTTGAAGATATACATTTCTTTCACAATTCCTTGACACTAATGAAAAAATTTTTGTTTAATATATCTTTCCCTTTTTTGTACACCAACTCCATCACATATTTTGTATATTTGATAACGATAACAAAAATAACAGTAATAACCATAAGAAGTATTTATTTCTTAATAAAAATATTATTAAAGTTGTGAGAGTGGGTGAGGGGTTGCTCCTCAAAACATTTGTCAAAAAGACAGACCCTTAAATAAATATTTCAGAAAAAGGTGCAATCTACCATGAGTAAAATTCTCACGTGGATGTAATTTTCCATGCATTGGCAATGTTAGGACACAGCCGCTGCAATCTAAGGTAAATTTTTCCATTGAGACTTCAGATTTGTGCCTAACCCCCGACTCCCAAAGTTTTCTAGATTTTCAAAATGGCCCCTAATCCCTATCATTTCTTATACTTCCCATATTAGTGCGGGCAAACAGCGTCGAAAAACACCAGAATACTTCCGTTTTCGGGGAACGCACCAAAATCGGCTGGGATGTACTTTCAATCATGCTTTTTATTACGGCTCGACTACGCAAACAAAATTTTTTCCTTGGAAAGCCGCTAGGTGACTGTAAATCCAAGATGGTGGACGAGAATACGAGTTTGTCAGAATGAGAAGACTTGACCGTTCAAATAGGCTAGTATGGGGTAGTCGACGGCAGAGGTTCCGAATATGAGCTTAAAGATAACCTAAGTTGTACCGTAGCACCGCTAGGTGCCTCAAATTCAAAATGGCGGACGATAATACGAGTTTGTTAAAACGAGAATATATGACTGCTCAAATTGGGTTGTCTTGGATAATCGATGGCACTGGTATATGAAAGTAAGAGTGGGCTAAATATAATATCTGGAATCCCGTCTATTGTTCTGAATAATGATAAGAAACGAAGCAGTTTGATACTAAAATAAATAAAAAATACATCCAGTTTGCATGAAAAACCTTATGTTCACAGTGAAAAAAAAGAAGAACAAAATAAAAACGCTCCTTTGTCCAGACATGAAACATTGGAAACGGCTTAACTTTGCCTCCATGTCGACTGCTTTCGTTCAACCCGTCATCTAGTGGTCGGTTAGGTTGTTACTATAAATGACATAGTTTTTGCCAAAGAGGTTTAAAAACCGTCTTATGTTCAAAAAAATGGGCAATCCTGCCGAATATTACGTCATGGTCTTCGCCTTACAAATATCTTAAAAATTTGTGTCGTTCCACTGCAATATTTACATTACTCATTGAGTTAGACTGTTTTACACGTTTATAATTTTCCATGCCTCCCCCCTCCTCCCTTAAAGGAAACCTAAGCTTTGGAATGAATTTCTGTGTACTTGCCTAATCAAGACTAGCAGACACACACTCTAGTCCATAAGGGAATTTTTTAATTTCGACTGTTTTCTCAATCGCATTGGTTAATATAAAATTGATGGTTACTTTACTTGTTACAATTTTTGAAATGTTGAGTAAACCATAGGTGGTTAAATCCATTTTGGTTAATCAACATATAACCACCAATGTTTCTTCATGTTTTTAAGTTAGGAGGGTGTTTCTTCAAATTCTTTGTACGATTATTTATTGTCCTGATAAAGAGATTGCCTCCATTTAATTGTAGGTCAAAAGCAAATTAAGAGCCCTGTCAACAACCCAAAATAACCACCCCTCCAAGTATACCGTCGTAAAATTGAATAGTGCATTACTGAACAGGGTCGCCACCTTGACCTGGAAGAATTTACTAAATTGGAGAGGAAAAATTTACTAGATCGAATCTGTTTTTAATAAATGCTCAAAAACCATCAAGAATCGATTTTTACTATAGGAGGATAATCAATACGATTTTCACAATCTTTTTTCTTCTTTTTTTTGCTCTTTTCCTCTTTTCTTTTGTTTTTATAGTATGATTGAAAATTCTGGAAACCTACAAGTTCATATATATATATAATGTTATATTTCTACTTACTTTTAATTTCTCTCGGCAGGCACCTTTTTCCTCAATAAATTTGTTTAAACTGAGGAGATTTACCTAATCACCTTGGGTGGTTGGCTTTTGTTTTGATTCCAATAGATTCTCAATCATCACAATCCAAGTGTCATTATAGCTTCATTTTTAGTTGGTAAGATTTGATACACAGAAAGCTGATTTTGTCGACCTTTAGACGCCGGAAGTGAATTGTCTGTTTATGAAAATAGGTGACTGCTTGTCTGTCTCTGAGACAGACAAGCAAAATTGTAAATTGTAAAACAGACAAGCAAAAATTTTAAATTGTCATATGTTTACGACAATTTTTTCCCTGAATTCAAGGAAAATAAAAAAAGAAGTCTTGTTTACTATAAATCATGACTTTTTACTATATTTCGGGAAATTTACTAGATCCTCTAAGTTTACTAGATTTTTTTTACCAGATCTAGTAAAATCCTACTGACAGTGGCAACCCTGTTACTGAAAGCAAAAAAAATAAAGAAAAGGAGAATAAAACTATTGAAACACAGTGTCATGCAAACTTAAAAGAATATCTAGTAACAAACAGAAAATTCGCCTCTGCACTATTTTTTCCAAGGTTTTAGCATACCACTGGTGAATTTATCTGATAAATATGCTCCACAGGCTCAGGGGCGATAATTGAGAATAGGTATTGCCCACTTTTTTTCTAGCAAAAACAAAAATACCTTTATTCCATTTTTTGCTTTCAGTACTTATTTATTATGCATTATTGGGCATTGATTCTTTATCCATTATGTTTGAAATCTAGAGTAAAAGAAAATAAGATTGAAAAAACAATTGCAGAAAGATTTATTGTTACTCAAGGTTAAAATAGGTGTAAACTTAGGAAATGCCAAAAAGGCCTAGGAAATTTCAAAGATTTCATCTAAGACCTCAAAAACTCCCGTATCTTTGTGGAGGAGGGGAGATCCCCCCTCCTAAAAAATAGAATAATTTATGTTTATTTTAAGTTTTAATTTTGTTCCTTGTTTTCAGTTCAAAAAGTTTGTAATTTTAAATTTAATCCCCATATAAAACTGTTTAATTACAAACTTTAATTCATAAAAAATGAATTGCTAAGTTTTAATTACCTAGCGTGAAACTTCATAAACCTATGTACTTCCGACAGTCATTTGTTTAAGTCTCTTCACAGGGAGAGGTCATTGTTGACCTCATCTAGATTTTTAAAAAAAAATGGAAGTACTAATTTTCTTCTCTCTGAAAGAAAATACTATTATAAATGTACAAGGTATAAAAAGTCGTGTATGTGACTTTCTGTCGTTTTTTCTGTAAACAAGTGGGGTAGTTTAATGTCTTTTTTATGGCATTTTTGGTGCATCATATAAGGAAAAAAACAAAATAGTCATCAGTATGACTTTATTTATATTGGTTTAAATATAATAGAATAAGACATCTAAAAGCTGACTCCTATGAAGGATGTTTAGGGCTTGTATCCCCTTAAGATGCGTGGTTAATTTAGACATAGGAGTCGGAGAGGGGGGTCTAATTAAGTTTGTTTTTAGGGTAGGAAAGGTGAGACATCTATGTCTTTTTCAGGAGGTTCTTTTGTGTCGGACATGAGCTATTTGGAACTAAAGATCTCAACTCTGATTTTTTTAACTGTTCAGGACTATAATACAAATCCTATAATCCAATTAACAAGAACCAAGGTCACTAATATCACTTTAGAAAATCCAGGGACATGCACAGTATGTATATGTTCAAATTACGTACGGTAAATTTCGACTGGCAAAAACCGAGAGTGAAATTAGACCAATTAGATGTTAACACAGCGGAAGCTAGTTCATAAGTCAAAGAGTTATCGGCCAAAATTCCTATATACTCTCCTTGTTTTATAAACCTTCTCCATTTCCGACCTCATGTTTTTGTAAGCTGTTTGATGATTTCTCTAATTTTATTAATCTACCCCATAAAACGGCAATAGTTCTTGGGTACTTTAATTGTAACCTATTCAATATTTATAAAAATATGGAATCTGACACTTTTTTAATGAGTGACCGCGAGTAGTCTTCTACCCACAATTTTTATTTTTCCAGTAGAGTTGATCCTGTGAGATCAACTTCAACATTAATTGACAACATTTTTGTATCTACTTCTCTGGGAAATAGGACCGTACCCAGGATTTTTTTTCTGGGGGAGGGGGTGACCAATTTTTTCCCGTGTACTTTGTCTAACAGCCTCGAACAAGATTACGTTAGCTTGAGACCGTTAGTCTGCCCCTTGCAAACAAGGAAGCGTCCACTAGGCATACTTTCGTATCTTTAAGGGGCTTTTTTTTAGTAACACAAAAACAAGACAAGTATTTACATACAGTTAAAACTACAAATATTTTTTTTGGAGATAGCAAAAACAGTTAACGCAAAAAGAAGCCAAACAGTAGAAGTAGTCTATATATTTTTTTGTCTTTTTTTTAGATAAAAGTAAGGGCGAAGCGAATCAATAGTACAGCCATTATCTACAAACCAGACACCAGGTGACGATTTTTCTTCCCTGCAAAAATATCGATTACCTTATTAGGGCAGATGTCAACATCCCTATGGACTGCAAGGAGGGCTAAGCCACTCAGTCGTTCTTCTCCTGATGAATTTCTCAGCCAGGTTTATGAGCCTTCTGAGTGTTGAGAAACTTCTTTCCCGAGTAGCAGTGCTAACAGGTAACGTCGCAAGAACAGCCAGAAGAAGAAAAACATTTGGAAAAAAGGTGGCGTTACATGCCTGAAGCGAAGACAGAGCCCAAGTAGGCCTCTCTGATACCGGAACATTCTCCCACTTGGTGCGCCATAGCTCAATCTCTTGCTTCAGATAGTCTGGTCTGGGAAGATTATCACCATACAATTTAACCAATGACTCCAGGCTTAATGCTTTCAGATCGACAGGAACAATTTTGGCAGGAGAAAGGACACTGAGATTTGATAGCATTTTCTGGTGAAGCTCAAATCGTTGTTTCAGCTCGGAAGTGAAGTGATCCAGGAAAGGAATAAAGAGCGAGGCTCTATAGTGATTGAGAAGGTCTGGATCGTCTGCATGCGTACTCTGACCACCTCTTGTCCTTGGACGAGTCATCTCCAGTCCTAAGTCTCTGGCAAGACATTGAGCTTTGTCGAAAATAGACGTGAAAGCAGTAGCATCATTTCCTCGCATTTCCTTTGTTTTTGAAGGGACAGTTTGCACGTGCCTGCATACAGCTGTTAAAGCACAGTCAACAGACTGAATGGTCTTGCACAGTGTAAGCGTAAGGCAGAAAAGCTCTTTGACCACATGGAGACACACTAAATTTCGACTGGTTCATCGTGTCCAGCAACTACAACACTTATGCAGACAATTCTGCATTTCCGTTCTCTTCAAGAGATTCCACGGATCGCAGGATTGGTCGGTACACCTCAAGAAAACGCACAATTGAATCGTGGCACTCCACCCATCTTGTTTCACAGAGTCAGGTTAATGTATGTTTCATCGAATCCGGTAGTATTTCGATGATCTTCTCTTTTAAATTCTGTGTCCTCAGTGGGGAAGTATGGTAACAACTACAGACTTGTAACAGGACACCTAAGAGATGTTGGCTCACAAACCAGTCTGGTTGCATTCCACAATCTCGTCCCTGAATATCTAGTTCCAAATATAACATGCACGGTCACTTTATAGGTCCATAATATGGAGGGTTTGCTCGTTTTATGCAATCTCGTCCTGCGGCTTTTTATAGATTACTACTCTTGAGCAGTAGCCTTTAAAGCATAATGTCTTAGTTCAGGGTACCTAACATGTCTCTTTGATGTGAAGTCTATCATTATTGACCACCGACTTTTGGTGAAATAACAGTGACTTTTTTGGCAAGAAACTGGTGATTTTGGTGAAATACTGGTAATTATCTTGGTGAAAAACTTGTTTTGTTGTGGTGGCAACCCTGGTTATAATAGCGTTCATGAATTTTGGTCTAGGGATTACACTTGGTTGGGCTATACGCTCTGCCAAAAACCTGGCAACCCTGACTGTTACTGTTGCGCTGATTAATGAAGATCACGGTGTAAATCTTCATTCAATTCAGCATTTCAATTTTTTTTATTACATTAACTGAATTTTACTTTTTATCCAATGAAAATCCACAAACTGTTTATTGTTACTAATTTTTTATTTTATTTTGCAAGTTAATTGAAAATATGTATCTAGTTATTCTTTATTGTGCAAAATATTTATTTACTAACAATTTTGACAGAAGCATTCAAAAACTATTGAATAAGAGTAAATTTTCAATTTATTGCTATAAACTTTGAAGATTTGAGATGTTTTCGAATGCCTCTTTCGATAAGCCGATGCGAATAGGAGAAGAGTTAATGATTAAACATTCTTAATTAATTTAAAATATAAAACGTTGCCACAGTACTTTTACATGTCTCAGAAGCGTTAGGAACCATTGACGGGCCATTTTAACTAGTACGAACTATCCAGAAGGACAATTTTATAGCCCCAAATTTATTAGTGTATAATTTTGTTTCTTGAAAACGGCTAATTTTTTTTAAATTGGCCACCTTTGCATTTTATTTTGCCTGTAAAAGTGACCTAGATAGGTCACAAGTTCGAAAAAATTGGTTTAGAGCCTCAATTTCAGAAAAAGTTTCATATGAGCGACATCATATTTATGAGCACTTTTCAAAAGCATAAATCACATCATTTTTTCCTCCCCCCCCCCAGGAGTGGTCGTATAATTTTCGTTTAGTATATCTGACAATTTTTTTATCTTTGGCGTAATGCAAAATTAAACGTGATTTTGAATTAATTCAAACAGCTACGGAAAAAGGCATGGAAAAAGGTCTGATTTAATGATGAACACAAATTAAGCGTAATGATATATGTAGATATAAGACAAGTGACAACTAGTATCACAACGAATCCCAAATCAAAATAATGGCCAAAGAAATATACGGGTGGAACTTATGCGACGGGAAAGATCATATCGACTCGAAAACAAAATCTGCGGTTGACCAGAAGCAGCATTGAGAACAATAGCAATTCCCATGTGTGTGTGTGTGTGTGTGTGTGTGTGTGTGTGTGTGTGTGTGTGTGTGTGTGTGTGTGTGTGTGTGTGTGTGTGTGTGTGTGTGTGTGTGTGTGTGTGTGTGTGTGTGTGTGTGTGTGTGTGTGTGTGTGTGTGTGTGTGTGTGTGTGTGTGTGTGTGTGTGTGTGTGTGTGTGTGTGTGTGTGTGTGTGTGTGTGTGTGTGTGTGTGTGTGTGTGTGTGTGTGTGTGTGTGTGTGTGTGTGTGTGTGTGTGTGTGTGTGTGTGTGTGTGTGTGTGTGTGTGTGTGTGTGTGTGTGTGTGTGTGTGTGTGTGTGTGTGTGTGTGTGTGTGTGTGTGTGTGTGTGTGTGTGTGTGTGTGTGCGCGTGTGTGTGGGCGTGTGCGTTTGTGTGTGTGTGCGTGTGCGTGTGTATGTGTGTGTGTGTGCTATTATCAAAATTTTTAATTTATTATACACTTGTTTTATAAATAATGCTATAAGCAAAAATTTGTAATTTATTATGCATTTGTTTTAAAAATAATGCGATAAGCAAAAATTTGTTATTCATTATGCATTTGTTTGATAAATACGAATCCAATTAAGAAAAAAATAACATCTTGTTTGATAAATAATATGAATACAAATCCAAATAAGAAAAAAATAGTGTGCTATAATTGTGATAAAACTTTCCTCAAAGAAAAAAACTCAATCCATTCATTTTAGTTTCGGGGGGAAGCTACGAAAACAACTGCCTTTTCTGGCCCAGGACTTCAAAATATCATGGTCAATTGTCCCCTCTCGCCGGATGATGTTAGTGAGGGTCCGTCATTTAGTATCCCCCTGGATTTTGAATTTACAACTGAAGAAATGGACAGCCTTATGCAAATTGTTGGATCTAATGTTTCCGGGGACATTTTTGATGATGACTTTACTATTAGTGAATTGGATCCTGTGCAAATAGGTGCAGGACATGAAAATAGCGTCGCGTCCCCGGAACTACGTGAATTTTATTTGCTGGAATCTGCTCTAGGTCACTTGCAAACACATAGGGTAGATTTTAACCCCCCCAAGGAAAACCTGGTTGACGGGGGTGTCATTTTAACAGACTCTGTAAATGTTCTTCATACCTACATTGACCGAATTCGAGCACTTATTGAGATTCAGATTCAGAAATTGGGGGGTCAGGGAGGGATTAAGGCATCGTTAAATCAAAAAGTTTATTTACAAAAGGGGACATCTGGGGACATTTTTATTTTCATTTTTCAACTGGCAACCAAACTTTTTACCCTGGTCTAAATGAATTTGAGGGTAACTTTTACAACTCGGTTAATAAATTAATATCAACTTTGGAAACGTTTAACGAGAGGGGAAGCGGGTCCACCATTTTATACATTGAACACATGGATCTGAATCTCAGTAGATTAAAAAAAAACTTTATTCTAAGACGGGCGGGTAATAGTCGACAAATAAAATGCCACCCAGATTTGTCGGCTACCAAAGGGGTTCAGAGTTTCAAATTTGAAACAGGGCTGCAATGCTTTAAATATGCATTTTTAGCAGCAGCCCATAAGACATTGAAAGATGAGTCAATAATAAAAAATCTTGACAAAATTGCACGTAGCGGTGGAAACAATTTCCCTAAAGTAAATTTTGATTGTTTAGAGGGAAAATATCCGGTGTCCTTAAAAGAAATAACATATTTGAAAAAGCAAATGAAAATCTCTGGTTGGGGGTGGTTGTTCTCCAGTATGACACAGAATTTGTAAATGGGGTTCAAGAACCCAAATAAAAAGAGATTTTATATTCAGTTAGGATACCATTGGTAGATAATGTTAAAAATCGGGTTTGGGTTATCTATGAGCCTCCCAAAGATGTAAATTCCTATGGTCATTTTTTCCCCGTTACGGCAATAAGTTGACTCTTATCCCAAAGCACGAAGAAAGGGGAATATCACTATTACCCCATGTGCCTTTCCCCATTTAGATCCGAGAAAACATTGTCAGATCACATGAGACATTGCAAAATTCATGGCAATCAAAGAATAGAAATGCCGGCAGAAGGCAAAGATACTTTACAATTTAAAAACTTCCAAAATTCCCTGCTACATGTTGATAAAATATATTTGGATTGTGAATCAAGACTGGTGGAGGTATCAGACCCATCAAGGCCAAATAGAGTCAAGGAACAAAAACTAGTTGCGTGTTCCTATGCGCATGCCCGTCGTGATTCTAATAATAAAATGCAGCTGGAATAGTTTTTTTTTTACTATAGATGAGGAGGGTAGCATGAAGAGGCTATTGGTGTCTTTAATAAAAACAGCGAACGGTGCAATTTCACGATGGCGTCACACCAACTACCCAATATCATTATCAGATAAGCAGCAACTGGGACTAGAAAAGGCGACAATTTGTTGGGTTTGTAAGGGTGCTCTTGCCCCAAAAGACGCGGTCCAGGAGCAAAATCCTCTTATTGACCCCAATTCAACGTGGAAAAGTAACTTTTGGGGGTGGGCTCACAATTCATGTAATTTAAAAATTAAACAGCAACTCTTTCTTCCGGTTTTTTATACATAATTCTAACTACGATCTGAAGTATGTGCTACCAGCAATGGCAGATCTTCAAAGAAATGGAACAGTGGATGATGCATGGGTGATAGTCAGCTTTTCCTACAAAATCATTCCTAAATCATCGGAAAAGTCGCTTGTTTTGGAATTTATGTGGAGATATGTTGAAAACGACATTGAGTACACGAATAAAATTCGCTTTTAATATTCCTACAGTTTTTTCCTAAATCATTGAACGAATTAATTCAAGTGCAGAAAAACGATGACGGCTGCAACGCTTTCCCCCTTCTCAAGCAACAATTTCCAAATGATTTATATGATTTGTTGACGTTCAAGGGCATATATCCTTATGATTATTACTGTTCCATGTCGAGATTCGCCGAGGAAACTATTCCCTCAATCGAATAGTTTTACGACAGTCTGCACGATCGTACGTGCACCCCTGATAAATACAGTTTTGCTAAAACAGTGTGGGCAGAGGGAGGGTGTAAAAATGGGTTTGACTACTGCAAGCTGTATTTGTCGAGCGATGTGTTAACTTTGTTAGACATTGTATGTAAAAATACGGACAAAATCTGTGGAGAAATTGATCTTGATTTAAGATATTATTTTTCATCTCCTCATCTGGTAATGGACCTCATCCTAAAAATTAGCGGGAAAAAAATCAGGCTAATCACCGACATCGATCAGCACCTGTTCATTGAGAGGTAAATGACGGGCGGATACATTTTTCACGGGGATTTTATCTTGGAAACTGATCCAACTGGAGAGAAGACGGGGACAAAATCGAATGCAGTGTTCCTTGATATGAATTCTCTCTACCCCATTTGCCATGTCCCATTATGCGCTACCCTGCGATGACTATAAATGGCTCAATGACCCTCAAGCCCCCCATTTCCCCAACAATGACAGTGTTGAGGAGAATGGGCCGGTTGGATGGTTTTTTGAAATTGATGGGGAGATACCAGTTGATCTTCACGATTCAGTAAAGGATTTTGTTTTTCACTGCATCAATAGACCTGTGAAAAGGGACTCTTTGAGCCCCCGCAACAGACTTTTGGTCGAGGTGGACGGATTGCATTGGTCACATTCAAAACAAAACTTATTGCTGACCTTCTGCTGAAAAAAAAAATTGTTGTACATCATGTGGCTTTAAAATGGATGTGTAACAACGGTTTCAAAGTCTCAAAGGTTTATAGAGCCCTCCAGTTTAGTCAAAAACCCTATCTGAAAACGTTTGTTGACACTTTTGTCAAGAAACGTTCTGAAGCGCAGACGGAAGCAGAAAAAGAAAGCTATAGACTTATTTTGTAATTAACTTTTGGTAAAATATGTGAGAGCGTTTACACTAGGAATTGTTGTGACGTCAGGACCAATCCCGAACGATGTGCTTGAATTATCAACGTTCAAAATTGCGCTTTCTACACAATCATTGCCCCGGATTTGGTGCTATTAAATAGAAAAAAAAGAAGCAGTGTCCTGAATAAAAATATCTCTGCAGGTAGTGCGATCTTGGAGATCTCTAAAAAGCTCATGTTGGAATTCTACTACAATGTGGCTAGGGTAAAGTAGCCGGAGAAGGGGCGAGTAGAGGTCTGCTACGGGGACACAGATTTTCTACTGCTAAAAGTAAAAACCCCAAACCTACTTGATGATTTGGCGCACGGTGAAATCATCAGCTCACGGATGGACTACACCATTTGGAGTGGGCTTTACCCAGAGCTAGTGAAACGTCGGGCGCCAAATCAGCTTTTATTTTTTAAATCAGAAACGGGAAGCGACATAATTTCCCGTGAATTGTTTTTATGTCCGAAGGTGTACTTTATACAGACACACGACGAGGAAATCAAGAAGGAGTACCCACGTTGCAAAGGAGTACCCACGCGCTATGTGGATAAGAATTTCGACATGGGCATCTATAAGAATTGTATTGTTCAAAATACAATTCCACGAGCAAAATTGTTGGCAATTCGTTCACTGAACTACAGGAACTTCAGTGTAAATATAGAAAAAAATGCCATGAGTACCATTTCCGACAAAGTCTATGTTTGTCAAGAAGGTGTGACTACTCTCCTCCTGACACACTATTTAACTTCCGACCGAGCCGAATGTGTTAGCCATAGGGAAAGTCTTGGTTTGAGTAAAGTCCAATAAATTTCCCCAAACCTTGGGAGGGCCTCGTGTCCTGGGGGGGGGCCTCACGGCCCGGGGGAACGCCCGCCCGGCCGCCAGTGGAGGGCGCGCTGCCACTACCAAAGTTACTTTTTTTTTACTTTAGCAGATTTTTGTGCTTTTGTAAATATACATGTTGCATTCAAATTAAAAAAAGTGATACTATTCAAAGTGATATTGTTCATTTTTTTCCATTAAATGTTGTATTTCTTATAAATAAAGTATATTTATTAAAGTGCTTTTTCTAGTGCATTTTTTAAAATAAATGTTTTTTATTATAAATAAATTTTAAAAAAGTGTATTTTCTTTGTTTTCTGTAAAGTGTTGTTTTTTTTTATAATACAAGAAATATGATTCTTTATTGATTTTGTTCTTCTTATTATTATTATTCTTGAACGGACTAGTAGTAATAGGGATATTATTTAGTCATTAGACAACTAGAAGTCATTAGACGTATCAAGTCAACGTCACCACCACCAACCACCAGTATACAAAAGGGTAGAGGACGTTACACGACACGTTTACATTCTAAATGGTTGAAGTTCTGAAACATGTTTATGAAAATTTTGGTGAAGTGGGGAGTTTAAGTTCCCCCACCACTCTTTCCAAATTCACTGGTGTTCACGCTAAAAGTGTACAAGACTATCTACAAAATGAATCAAGTTACATTCAGCATAGAAATCATAGGCTTCGTGCTAATCATTATCGAAAAACTAAATCCTTTTTCCCACTGAATGTAATGCAAGCAGATGTCTTAACTCTTGATGAGATTCAGAGACGTCACAATAAACCGTACAAATACATTCTACTTGCAATCAGTGTTTTTAGTCACTGTGCATATGCCATTCCATTGCAGTCAGAGAGAGGTGTTGAAGTTTCTCAGGCCATTGAAAGTATTCTCGAACAGGATTCGTATAAAAAAATTCAAACGGATCGCGGTAGTTAATTTGTTAATCCCCTTGTTACAAAAGTACTAGCGAAATATAATACACTGCTCGATCATAGTCATAGCCCTATAAAGACTGCATTGGCCGAACGATTGATAAGAACTACTCAACTTTTAATTTTAAGGTATTGTACATTGAAAAATACATCTACTTTTATTCACGGTTTAGATAAAATCATGTTGATGTATAATCAACTACCTCATCGATCATTGTCCAGTTCAACCCCAACGGAAGTTCTTCATTCTGATCATGATACAATTGATACCTTTCTTAAACAATATTCCAATGAAACGAGTGTCAAGAAGAAAAATAAATTCAATGTTGGTGATACTCTTTGAATTAATGGAACAACTAATGTTTTTGAAAAGGGTAATTACTTGTGGTCCTCATAACTTTTTAAAGTGGCAAAAAATCCTAGACACTAAACCCATAACTTATCGTTTGCGCGATACCAAAGATGAAGAAATTCTCCGTGGCTTTTATGACTATGAACTACAAAAAGTTAAAAATCATAGTGAAATCTATCAAATTGAAAAGATATTAAAGACTCATACTCACAGGGGTAAGAAACAGTTACTTGTTCGGTGGCTAGGATACAACTCTTATTTTGATTCATGGATCAGTGTTGAAGATATTGACAATGCCCAATGATTTCTATGTAACATTTATGTCCAACATTTCCGATCCTCTCTACAAAGACTTGAATAAGACTAGTGATTTTTGGACGAAATTCTCCCCCGCAATCAAATTCGATGACAGAAAGTATGAAGTGGCTCTTGTCGATTGTAGTCCCAAAAATACCTATGACATCCTGAGAAAGGATCGTGTGTATGATATGAAAGTTATACCATTCGATTGGTCACTCTTTGTCGACTATGAATGGGTTGAAGCACTTAAATCTAGAAAATATCCACATGTCAAATTGAAATATATTGAATACGATAATATGACCGATTTGTGTCGTACAATCAATAGAAAAATCTCATATCGCAGGAATGGTACATTCCATTTTAATTATTCAATGGAACACGATAGGATTTACATTACCTCACTCGTTGACAGTGAAATTATTATTCTCAATGATGATCTAAGAGACATTCTTGGCTTTAAAGAGAATATGATCAATGGGAAAAACGCTGGCACCGTTTACGGGATGGATCAAGTTATTTTTGCTGACTATCCACCTGGTTTCGCCTCGGACTCTTGCATATTTCTCTATGCATCTTTTGTGGAAACATCGAGAGTTGGTAATTCAAATGTCCCCCTCCTAAGTGTTCTTGAACGAAAAACAACTCATGAACTTGTTCATCACTATAATATAAAGCATCTTCAGTATGTTTCTGTAAACACTTCGTATTTAGAACTCTGTCAGTTAACATTAAGAAGTGAATTAGGTAATCCTCTAGCAATAACAAAAGGTTTAGTTGTGATTACATGTCATTTTCAACCTATTGTCGCTGACACCATCACCTAAAATGAACAATAGAAGAATTCCATTTGTCTGTCCTGATATTGATTGCTATGTTGGTGCTCTGAGTCCACGTCAAATAGGCAATGGATTGGGCTACTACAAGGGGCGTACTACAATGTCTTGCTATGGTCTTGGTAGCTGGTTTGCTAGGCTATATTTGTTTTCACTACCCCTTGACAGAAAATATCTTGTACCTGCGCTATCAAATTTTGCTGCCTCAACAATACAAGGCTGGGGGTTGGGTAAGCATTTAAAGGAGAGTGTTAGAGAAAATATTAGATCTTTACGGGAGCCGTTGGTGAACAATTAAAATCTCGACAAAATAGGGAGGGATTGAAAAGGATGCGGGTGCCTCATTCACTCATCAGTCTCTACCCAGGCGGGAAGCGAAGGACATCAATCAGGACTTTGAGAAATAAAACAATGAAGACCAATAAGCAGAAGAAGAAGAAAGAGAAAAAGCTTGTTAGATCAAAGAAGGATTTCTTCTCTTAAGTTGACTTATCTTCCTCACAAAGAATCACATCCATCAATCAGTTCCTCATTGAATCTGTTCAATGCTGAAAATGTTGATGGCAGTGTCGAGTATGGCTACTATGAACAATTTCATACCCAGAAACCCCTCTCGGAAAATATACACTTTCAAATATTTACCAATGAAGACTATTTCATTGAGTTCTCCTAAACATTTACTGATTTAAATGTTGCGGTGAAGAAAAAGTCAGATAAGATAACTCTAATTGTTGCCGATGGTCTATCCTACGAAAACTGTATTCTACAAAACCTGTTCAAACAAATTAATGTATTTTTTAATGGAACATTGGTGAGTACTAGCAATAACATATCCAACTATGCTAGCTACATACAATTTATGATGCTGACACCAAAAGCATACAAGGAGTTGAGAGGACAGTCATTGGGCTATGAATATCGATCAGGTGTTGATACTAACGGTGAGCTGACTACTGCAGTAACCCAGGAGTATCATCTGGTTGGAAAATTAAATCATGAGATATTCAATATATCCCAATGGTTATCCCCCAATATCAAGATTGACATAAAGTTGCAACTAGCCCCGTTAAATTTCATTTTGAGAAAAACACTTCCTGCAGCACCCGATGCAAATGTCATTATCACATCGACAATTCTCCACGTCCGGAAACAACAGGTTATGAGCTCTGTTGCATTGGCAGTGAAAAAGCTAAAAGCCAATGGCAACAACATTAAACTTCTTGTCCCCCATACGATCACCAATCAACGTCACATTGCCACCGGCTCTCGTAGCTATACTGATTCATCATTTATCAATGGAGAAATCCCATCAAAATTGGCTTTGGCCTTTGTGAAGAGTGGCAGTGCCGTTGGATTCTGGGCTGAATCCCCCCATGATTTTAATTTTTTCGGTCTATCTAGCCTTGTGTGCAAAGTGAATGGTATTCCATTTTACACTCTATCATTTGACAAAAAATCCTATAGAACTCTGTATGAGTTGACCATGCAATCCCTAGATCATGACTCCCAACTATTTGAAAAGGAAAAAACCGATTGAATGTTTTCAAAAAATGATGGTGTAGCTGTTTTGTACTTGTCAGATATTAAGGATGTGAATCTAGTACAAACGGGGAATGTATCCTTAGACTGCACATTTGCCGATGCTTTGACTGAGAGTATCATGCTCATATCATCGAGTCAATTTGAAACCTATTGGGAAATCACACCCCACGGCAGTGTTCTACTAGATCTAGCACCATGAACACAAACCAAATAATCGACGTATTTAGTATGGATCCACACATGTCCTAGTACAAGTCCTATTGCATACCATTGGACTTCGCTGAAAAAATTCTATTTGTTAACAATAACCTAATAATTGTTAATAGCAGTCCGTCGACCCTGAAGACAGGTCAATGGCTGTGCATCTTTCAAACAGCGAAGAATGTTGAATTTTTTTATCCTCTTGGCCTATCGTATAGATTCTACACTCCATACATCAGCAACTTTATTGAAAGCAGTTGGAAAACTATTATTCAAAATAAACGAAGAGTACAGGATTTAACGACTAAGACATGTGGCTTTCATGCACTACTCTTTTTCATGTTCAGATGTCGTGGCTATACCTACAAGCAGTTTCTCGACATCTACATTGACTTACTTCGATTGAATGACTTTCTAGTGGAAAATATACTTACAAGCGTGTTTAATATTGATTTTAGTGCCCTACGAATAAAATGTTCTAAAAATGTATGTGAGATTGTTTATTAATAAATGAAAAATGTATGTACATGATAAAAAACAACTTTTCTACTCTTTAGATTTCATCTTCTACTAGGTATAGGTATTTGTCGATAACAACTAATGCGGGTAGATTATCTGAATTCACAGTATACTGATCCTGATATACTGCAATGTCAGGGTCGCATTTTCTACAGTAGAGTGTAACTTCACTCTCATCATATCTCTTTGTATAGTCAATGATACTATTCTCATTCATTCTGTAGAATTCACATTTTCAATTTGCTTATTTGAAGCAATGTCACAAACAGTGTCCTCAAGTGGCGAATCACATTCCGTCACAGCCAAATAAAAATGAGTGGGCTTATAATCGTAGTAGTCATTGTCTTCACAACGATGACGTAGAAACCAAATTCTTTTGTTGTTCCAACAGTTGAATCGCTGACCCGGCTCCTCCTCCCAGAACAATCTAAAACCATGACGATACCAATCTCGTAGCAATAAACTAAAATCACGGTTAGGATTCTTTCCAATCATACCGGGGTATTTATTCTCCCATTGATTACATTTATCATAGTGGCAATTGGAGCATAGGTGTCCTCTAGGATGAGAGTCACACACCTCTTCAAGACAGGAATTACAACCTTTAATTTGCACAGCATATCCTCTATGCAATTTACACGGGTTGCATAATCTACACTTTTCATCATACTCATCAATCATTGTGCAATTCTCACATGATGACCAGCTGCCCAGTGTGTACATGCATAGTGGACATGTATGGAACATTGAATTTATCAAGTATTTTGGGCAATAGGTTGCATCAAGACTGGGCTGGGTAATTGTAGACAGAGAAAAGCCAAGACAGATAGTCCAAGTAATTGAGAGGTAAATGTTTAAATGGCTGGGGCACGGGTAAATGGCAGGAGTATGAATGACTCTCTTATTGGACACATACTTGTCAGGTTAGTTTTTGGAAAGGCATGCCTGCCTAGAGTCTTAGGCATGCTGATCAAGAATTCAAAAAAGAGGCAAACAAGGACTCTAAAAAGGGGACTCTACAAAGAGGAGAGTCCTCTTGTAGAGTCCCGTTGATTTTGAATTGAATTTATCAAGTATTTTGGGCAATAGGTTGCATCAAGACTGGGCTGGGTAATTGTAGACAGAGAAAAGCCAAGACAGATAGTCCAAGTAATTGAGAGGCAAATGTTTAAATGGCTGGGGCACGGGTAAATGGCAGGAGTATGAATGACTCTCTTATTGGACACATACTTGTCAGGTTACTCTCACATCCAACTTCAGACTAACCCGAATTTTTTCTACTCTAAAAAATATACGCTAGTCTACTATAGAAAGAAAAATACCTTTGATTTAGAAACAATTTTATTGAGCATAATTACAACAATAATACTCACTGATGCATTTTGTTCTCATCAATATATTTCACTAGCACATCTACTGCTGCCAGAAGCCTATTTACATGCACAATGTTCAGTTTCGCAGCAAAACATAATTTCTCCTCCAGCTTAATTTTGCTTAATGATAACATGTATCTAGCATACATATCGTCTCAGTCAAAGCATAGTCTACAGCCTCCTATTATTTCCACTGCCACATTTGGTACTCGTATATCTTTGCTGCTGCTGCCCACTCCACCATCAATCTCCAATAATATAAATGCACCACTCATTTTCTCTACTAATATCCTCTCAAATAAACTATTCTCTCTGAATTCAATTCTCTTACTAATATGAATTGCAATGAAAATCACTCCTTTTATTCGAATCCAATCACCAATCATGTTATCGTATATGGAATAACCTCTGCTCTCTCTCTCTGATTGGCCCTAAAAAACGGGTGTTGCCTCAAAAACCAGTCTGGTTGGCTCATACAATCTCAACCATACTCTCAAAACATGTTTGACAACTTTATAGGTTTGCCAGCTTTTTAAAATGTGCACTTGAAACTGTAGTGCATATTCTTGTGAAATTCCTTGTGCAATTGATATCAATAGCAAAAAACCAGTCTGATTGTCTTATACAACCTTGACTATAGTTTCAAAACGTGTTTGGTCACTTTATAGGTATAAAAGGATTGGTCGCTTTTTGCAATGTGCACGTGAAACTGTAGTGTATACCATTGAGGGAGTACTGACTCTCTTTGAAAAGGTGTAGAGCTTCCATAGAAATGTTTTCCTATAGCTTCCATAGAATAGCATGGTAATTCCTATAGCTTCCATAGAAGTATAACTTACTACTCTATTCACGGGTTTTTAATTCATTACTCAGTTTCACAAATTTGTCTGAGGACTGAAATGGCGGTACTTTGAGAATGCTAATTCTCAAGGAAAAGTAAAGGGCTTACGATATCTTGCACAAAGGGGGAGGGGACTGAAAAAATATGAATTAAATACATTTTTAGACCACCCTGGCTATACATGACAAATGAAACTCAGAGAGGAGAGAAACCAAACAAAATGAAAAATAAAATCAAAAAGGGTGAAAAAACGTGGATTTTGTCAGACAGTGGCGAATCATAAGGAAGACAAAATATAAGCAAATATTTCGACAAGGACCTCCGCCAAGTCGTCCTCAGTGCTAAACAAAAAAGAAGACAAAAAAAAACGAAAATCTAACAGTTACTTGTTACGAACAGTTACTTGTTCGGTGGCTAGGATACAGCTCTGATTTTGATTCTTGGATCAGTGTTGAAGATATTGACAATGCCCAATGATTTCTATGTAATATTTATGTCCAACGTTTCCGATCCTCTCTACAACGACTACAACGGGCCCTTTGCATCCAGTCTATATAACTTGACTAAAAATGTGAAGTAACAAACGGATATTTCTCTCTAGATCATATTCAAAATGTAAATTTAAGTTTGATTTTCTTTACTACGTCTTACGCCCTTAAGCACAAAATACACAACAAAAGAACGAAGAACAATAGGGAAATCTTTTTGTAAGACAGTGGGGTCTATCAAATACCAAAGAGGGGTCCATCAAATACCATACGATTGTGGCAAATGTTATTTAGGTAGAAGACACCAGAATTTAGAAAAACGCATACAACAGCATAAAGATGATATAGTCAAAGCTCTAAATTCTAATATTTCCACTGCTTTATCTGATTCTGCATTAGGGAGCCAAATTTTTGAAAATCCTAGCCACAATATACTTTTTGATGAATCTGCCCTTATTAGCAATGACCTAGGAATAAAGCAGGTAGTCTGAGAATCAATTGAAATCAGACTTAAGATTAATAATGATATTTCCTTAAATTGGGACTTGGGGGAATATACACTAAATGCTTTATACACAAATTTAATTAAAAATCATCTTAAAAAATATTTTAAAAAAACCAATAGACATTAACACAGAACCGGTCACAAAAAGACCTTTGAGGCTAGCTGCCAAAAAGGCTGGATAAGCAATAAGAACGTGTTTTTAAATTATTTTTCTTTCATCTCATTGAATCGCCTTAGTATCAGTCCTGGTTGAACTTCGATGAAGTAAGGATGCTAGGACTGCTTTGAAAAAAAAATTGTTTGATTGGTCGCATGTTGTTGTGAGTCTTTTTTCTTTTATATATTTCTGTCTTGCTGAGGACGGCCCTTGGACACAGGGCCGAAATATTCATTCAAATTATCTCCACTGTCTTACAAAAAGATATCCCTATTGTTCTTGGTGCTTTTTTTGCTTGTTATGGAAAGGCAGTGTGGTCTTCGTCACTATTAGTAGAGGAGGGGGTCCGACTCGTGGCAGTACAAAATTCGGTTATCAAAAGAACGTATCTCCTATCAGTACACCAAATATGGGCATAGCCTCCCTAGGGAGAAAAATTGCGTAATCGGTCAATGACCTCTTTTTCCAAGGTCGATTTATTTGATGTTTCTATGTGTAATAGCTCCGGGGCGAAGGTTGCACATGCGCATTGAATTCTAACGGGAACAATGTTATTGATCTAGGACTCGAGGGGGAAGTGAATTTCCGAGAAATTGATTGCGTAATCGAGGGGGAAGTGAATTTCCGAGAACTTGATTGCGTAATCGAGGGGAAGTGAATTTCTGAGAAATTGATTGCGTAATCGAAGGAGAAGTGGATTTCCGAGAAATTGATTGCGTAATCGCTAGGGGAAATTGTTGATTCACGAAGGGGCTAATTAGGAAATATTAAGGCTTCTTTACTCTTAGGTCTGAGGAATGGTTGAAATAAGACACAAACCGGGCGTCATTGTTATTTGGTTAGCTTATCCTGGGAAATATTACATGTGAACATGATTTACATTATCGCGAGGGGAAATTATTGATTCACGAAGGGGATAATTAAGAAACATTAAGGCTTCTTTAATCTTAGGTCTGAGGGATAAACATTCTTTAGGACAGAGAGAAAAATTAATATTCTATTTTTAAAAAGGGCTTCATTGATCTTTAGTGTCAGGAATCATAATTGACATCACATGTTATCTTGGAATTATGCGGGAGTCTAAAGAGATAGAAATTCTATTTTTAAATACGGCTTCACGGAGCTTTAAGTCGGAGAGATAAATTGATATTCTAACGAAACCCTAATAGTTTAGTTAGGAAAATTTATGAGATGAAGAGATTAACGTAGGAAAGGGTTTCCTAGAAATTTGAAATGCGTTAGTGCTGAGATGCCAAACAAAAGGAACACGCTGAAATTTCGTTTATGGATTATTTGGGTGAAACCGTTTTATCCATTTTATGGGATTATTTTGGCATAACAGTTTGAGCCATTTGAAAGAAGATTTTAAGAAAGGTTTTAGAAGAGAATTTGAGGGTGAAACTCTGTGGTCGTTATAATACACAAGTTCCATTTGAACAGTGTTGTGAGGTCCCCTACCCCCACCCCCAAGGAAGCCCCCCGGTCCGCAAAGGTCCACCGGGCTCCCAAAGGCCCTCCCCCGGTCCCCAAATGTCCCCCAGGCCCCCAACTGCCCCCCCGGACACTCAAAGGTCCCCCAAGCTCCCAAAGGGCCACCGGCACCCCCAAAGGCCCACCCCAGACCCACAACGGCCATCCCCGGGCCCCCCAAAGGCCCATCGAGCTCCCAAAGGCCCAACGGGGTCCCAAAGGCCCTCCACCGGTCCCCCAATGTCACCCAGACCCCCAAAGGCCCTCCCTGTGCCCCAAAGGCCCTCCCTGTGCCCCAAAGGCCCTCCCCCGACCCCCTCCTCCTCCTCCCACCTCCTCCTCCTCCTCCTCCTCCCACCTCCTCCTCCTCCTCCTCCTCCCTCCTCCTCCTCCTCCCACCTCCTTCCTCCTCCTCCTCCCTCCTCCTTCTACCTCCTCCTCCCACCTCCTCCTTCCTCCTCCTCCTCCCCTCCCCTCCCCCCCCCCCATTCCCTCATCATTTTTTATACTTTTTTGTGCATTGAGACACAGAACGACCCCCTGCCCCCTCCCCCTCCAAAGGTCTGATTTTTTCAAAGTTCATTTTGAATTTCTTTCATTGAAATGCAAGAGTTGGAATATTTCAGTAGTGTTTGGTTGTGGTTTACCTTGTCACAGTTACATTTTCTTGATTTTTCAAAGTTCATTTTGAATTTCTTTCGTTGAAATGCAAGAGTTGGAATATTTCAGTAGTGTGATGTTGTAGTTTACCATGTCACAGTTACATTCCCTTAATTTTTCAAAGTTCATTTTGAATTTCTTTCGTTGAAATGCAAGAGTTGGAATATTTCACTAGTGTGATGTTGTAGTTTACCCTGTCACAGTTACATTCACTTAATTTTTGATAGTCCATTTTGAATTTCTTTCGTTGAAATGCAAGAGTTGGAATATTTCAGTAGTTTTTGGTTGCGGTTTAACTTTTCACAGTTACATTTTCTTGATTTTTCAAAGTTCATTTTGAATTTTTTTGTTGAAATGCAAGAGTTGGAATATTTCAGTAGTGTGATGTTGTAGTTTACCATGTCACAGTTACATTCCCTTAATTTTTCAAACTTCATTTTGAATTTCTTTCGTTGAAATGCAAGAGTTGGAATATTTCACTAGTGTGATGTTGTAGTTTACCCTGTCACAGTTACAGTCCCTTAATTTTTGATAGTTCATTTTGAATTTCTTTCGTTGAAATGCAAGAGTTGGAAAATTTCAGTAGTGTTTGGTTGCGGTTTACCTTGTCACAGTTACATTTTCTTGATTTTTCAAAGTTCATTTTGTATTTATTTCTATGAAATTCAAGAGTTGGAATATTTCACTATTGTTTGGTTGAGGTTTACCTAGTCACAGTTACATTTTCTTGATTCTTCAAAGTTCTTTTTGAATTTCATTCGTTGAAATGCAAGAGTTGGAATATTTCAGTAGTGTTTGGTTGTGGTTTACCTTGTCACAGTTACATTTTCTTGATTTTTCAAAGTTAATTTTGAATTTCTTTCGTTGAAATGCAAGAGTTGGAATATTTCAGTAGTGTTTGCTTGTGGTTTACCTTGTCACAGTTACATTTCCTTGATTTTTCAAAGTTCATTTTGAATTTCTTTCGTTGAAATGCAAGAGTTGGAATATTTCAGTAGTGTTTGGCTTGTAGTTTACCTTTGTCACAGTTACATTTTCTTGATTTTTCAAAGTTCATTTTGAATTTCTTTCATTGAAATGCAAGAGTTGGAATATTTCAGTAGTGTTTGGTCGTGGTTTACCTTGTCACAGTTACATTTTCTTGATTTTTCAAAGTTCATTTTGAATTTCTTTCGTTGAAATGCAAGAGTTGGAATATTTCAGTAGTGTGTTGATTGTCAGTTTACCTTGTCACAGTTACATTTTCTTGATTTTTCAAAGTTCATTTTGAATTTCTTTCGTTGAAATGCAAGAGTTGGAATATTTCAGTAGTGTTTGGTTGTGGTTTACCTTGTCACAGTTACATTTTCTTGATTTTTCAAAGTTCATTTCGATTTTTTATCATTGAAATGAAATTTATGTCATAATTCATTATTGTTTGGGTGTGGTTTTAATTGGAACTGTAACTATCTATTGTATTTTAAATTTTATTTTTTTTTTTATTTCGTTGAAATGCAAGAGTTGTAATATTTCAATAGTGTTTGGTTATGGTTTACCTTGTCAAAGTTACATTTTCGTGATTTTTCAATGTTCATTTTGAATTTCTTTCGTTGAAATGCACGAGTAGAACTATTTCAGTAGTGTTTGGTCGTGGTTTACCTTGTCACAGTTACATTTGCTTTATTTTTCAGAGTTGATTTTGAATTTCTTACGTTGAAATGCAAGAGTTGGAATATTTCAGTAGTGTTTGGTTGTGGTTTACCCTGTCACAGTTACATTTTCTTGATTTTTCAAAGTTCATTTTGAATTTCATTCATTGAAATGCAAGAGTTGGAATATTTCAGTAATGTTTGGTTGTGGTTTACCTTGTCACAGTTACATTTTCATGATTTTTCAAAGTTCATTTTGAATTTCATTTGTTGAAATGCAAGAGTTGGAATATTTCAGTGGTGTATGGTTATGGTATACCTTGTCAAAGTTACATTTTCATGATTTTCCAAAGTTCATTTTGAATTTCTTTCGTTGAAATGCAAGAGTTGGACTATTTCAGTAGTATTTGCTCGTGGTTTAAATTGTCACAGATATATTTTCTTGATTTTTCAAAGTTAATTTTGAGTTTAATTATTTTAAATGAAATAGTTTGAATATTTCAGTAGTGTTTGGTGGTGGTTTGAATTGTCAAAGTTACATTTTATTGATTTTTAAAAGTTCATTTTGAATTTCTTTAGTTGAAATGCAAGAGTTGGAATATTTCAGTAGTGTGTGGTTGTGCTTTAACTTGTCAAAGCTATATCTTAGTGAATCTCCAATTGTCATTTTGAATTTCCTTCGTTGATATGCACGAGTTGGATTAATCCACTATTGTTTGCTTGTGGTTTAACGAGTCACAGTTACATTTTCATGATTTTTCAATGTTAATTTGAATTTCTTTAGTTTAAAAGAAATATTTGGACTATTTCAGTATTGTTTAATTTTGGTTTACCTTGTCACAGTTACATTTTCTTGATTTTTTCAAAGTTCATTTTAAATTTCTTTCGTTGAAATGCAAGAGTTGGATTATTTCAGAAGTGTCTGGTTATGGTTTACCTTGTCACAGTTACATTCTACTGATTTTTCAAAGTTCATTTTGAATTTCTTTAGTTGAAATGCAAGAGTTGTATTATTTCAGAAGTGTTTGGTCGTGTTTTACCATGTCACAGTTACATTTTCTTGATTTTTCAAAGTTCATTTTGAATTTCTTTCTTTGAAATGCAAGAGTTGTAATAATTCAGTAGTGTTTGGTCGTGGTTTACCTTGTCACAGTTACATTTTCTAGATTTTTCACAGCTCATTTTTAATTTCTTTCTTTGAAAAGCAAGAGTTGGAATATTTCAGTAGTTTTTGATTTTGGTTTACATTTTAACAGTTAAATTTTCTTTATTTTAAAATGCTAATTTGAATTTCTTTCTTTGAAAAGCAGGAGATGTAATATTTCAGTAGTGTTTGGTTATGGTTTACCTTGTGACAGTTACATTTTCTTGATTTTTCAAAGTTCATTTTGAATTTCTTTCGTTGAATTGCATGAGTTGGACTATTTAAGTAGTGTTTGGTTCTGGTTTACCTTGTCACAGTTACATTTTCTATATTTTTAAAATTAATTTTTAATTTATATAGTTGAAATGCACGAGTTGGAATATTTAAGTAGTTTTTGGTTGTCGTTTAACATGTCACAGTTACATTTTCTCGATTTTTCAAACTTCATTTTGAATTTCTTTCTTTGAACTGCAAGAGTTGGAATATTTCAGTAGTGTTTGGTTTTGGTTTAACTTGTCACAGTTACATTTTCTTGATTTTTCAAAGTTCATTTTTGAATTTCTTTCGTTGAAATGCAAGAGTTGGAATATTTCACTAGTGTATGGTTGTGGTTTACCTTGTCACATGTACACACATGTATACACATGTACACACATGTGCTTATCATGAGTGCTCATGATAAGTTAACCTAACCTTTTCCGGTGAGTATGGTTAGGTTAGACTAGATTCAGTTAGGTTAGATTAGACTAGGTTAGGTTAGCCTACGTACGCTTCACTGAGGTTAGCTTTGGTTTGGTGATCGACCGGCGAAATGTTCGGTGTATTATGTGGTGCGTTTAGGTTATATGTGGCACGGGTCGTTTACGTTCGCTTCGGATAGGGTCGCATACGGCCGCGCGCGAACGGAGGCTCACCTATCCGAACCTAACTTAACCTAACCTGGCCTAATCTAAACTAACCTAACCTAATCAAACACCTAACTTTTCGCATGTCTCTCACCTAACCTAAGCTAACCTAAGTGAAGCGTACGTAGGCTAACCAAACCTAGTCTAATCTAACCTAACTGAATCTAGTCTAACCTAACCATACTCACCGGAAAAGGTTAGGTTAACTTATCATGAGCACTCATGATAAGCACATGTGTGTACATGTGTATACATGTGTGTACATGTGACAAGGTAAACCATAACCATACACTAGTGAAATATTCCAACTCTTGCATTTCAACGAAAGAAATTCAAAAATGAACTTTGAAAAATCAAGAAAATGTAACTGTGACAAGGTAAACCACAACCAAACACTACTGAAATATTCCAACTCTTGCATTTCAAAGAAAGAAATTCAAAATGAACTTTGAAAAAACAATAAAATGTAAATGTGACATGGTAAACGACAACCAAACACTACTGAAATATTCAAACTCTTGCATTTCAACGATAGAAATTAAAAATTAATTTGAAAAATATAGAAAATGTAACTGTGACAAGGTAAACCATAACCAAACACTACTGAAATATTCCAACTCTTGCAATTCAACGAAAGAAATTCAAAATGAACTTTGAAAAATCAAGAAAATGTAACTGTGACAAGGTAAACCAAAACCAAACAATACTGAAATATTCCATCTCCTGAATTTCAACGAAATAAATTCAAATGATATTTTAAAAATCAATAAAATGTAACTGTGACAAGGTAAACCATAAGCAAACACTACTGAAATATTCCAACTATTTCTTTTAAAATAAATAAAGTAAAACTGAACTTTTAAAAATCATAAAAATGTAACTGTGACAAGGTAAACCACGTTCAAACACTACGGAAATAGTTCAACTCTTGCATTTCAATGAAAGAAATTCAAAATGAACTTTGAAAAAACAGGAGAATGTAACTGTGACAAGGTAAACCACTACCAAACACTTCTGAAATAATACAACTCTTGCATTTCAACGAAAGAAATTCAAAATGAACTTTGAAAAATCAGTAGAATGTAAGTGTGACAATGTAAACCATAACCAGACACTTCTTAAATAATCCAATTATTTCATTTCAAAGAAATAAATTCAAAATTAACATTTAAAAAATAAATAAAATGTAACTGTGACAAGGTAAACCACAAGCAAACACTACTGAAATATTCCAACTCTTGCATTTCAACGAAAGAAATTCAAAATGAAATTTGAATAATCAATAAAATGTAAATTTGACAAGTTAAACCAAAACCAAAAACTAATTAAAAATTCAAAATATTGATTTTAATAGAAAGAAATAAAAAATCAACTTTCAAAAATCAAGAAAATGTAACTGTGACAAGGTAAACCACAACCAAACACTTCTTAAATATTCCAACTCTTGCATTTCAACGAAAGAAATTCAAAATGAACTTTGAAAAATCAAGAAAATGTAACTGTGACAAGTTAAACCACAACCAAACTCTACTGAAATATTCCAACTCTTGCATTTCAACGAAAGAAATTCAAAATGAACTTTGAAAAATCAAGAAAATGTATCTGTGACAAGTTAAACCACTACCAAACACTACTGAAATATTCCAACTCTTGCATGTCAATGAAAGAAATTCAAAATGAACTTTGTAAAATCATGAAAATGTAACTTTGACAATTTATACCATAACCAAACACCACTGAAATATTCCAACTCTTGCATATCAACGAATGAAATTCAAAATGAACTTTGAAAAATCATGAAAATGTAACTGTGACAAGGTAAACCACAACCAAACATTACTGAAATATTTCAACTCTTGCATTTCAATGAAAGAAATTCAAAATGAACTTTGAAAAATCAAGATAATGTAACTGTGACAGGGTAAACCACAACCAAACACTACTGAAATATTCCAACTCTTGCATTTCAATGTAAGAAATTCAAAATAAACATTGAAAAATCATGAAAATGTAACTGTGACAAGGTAAACCACACACAAACACTACTGAAATATTCCAACTCTTGCAATTCAACGAAAGAAATTCAAAATGAACGTTAAAAAATCAAGAAAATGTAACTTTGACAAGGTATACCATAACCAAACACTACTCAAATATTCCCACACGTTAATAAAAACGAAAGAAATTCAAAATTTCATTAGAAGCATCAAGAAACTGTAACGTTGAAGCGGTACACCAACCCCAAACTCTACTTAAAAAGGCTCAAACGTGCATGTCAATGAATAATAAACAAAATGAACATATAAAAATCAGGAGGATGTATATTTGACAAGTTAAACCACAACCAAACACTACTGAAATATTCCAACTCTTGCATTTCAACGAAAGAAATTCAAAATGAACTTTGAAAAATCAAGAAAATGTAAATGTGACAAGGTAAACAACAACCAAACACTACTGAAATATTCCAACTCTTGCATTTCAACGAAAGAAATTCAAATGAAATTTAAAAAATCACGAAAATGTAACTTTGACAAGGTAAACCACGACCAACACTAATTAATGGTTACAACAATATAAATTAAATGTAGGAAATTTAAACAGTGAATTGAAAAAATCAAAATAATTAATGAGTGACAAGGAGACAAATCATCGAACGATCCTAAAATATAGACAATGAATAAATAAAATATATAAGCTTCAAAATGAGCTTTGAGTAATAAAGAGCATCTCACTGTGACACTGTACAACACAACCAAACACTAGTGAAATAATCCAACTCGTGAATTTCAACGAAAGAAATTCAAAATGAACTTTGAAAAATCACGAAAATGTAACTGTGACAAGGTAAACTACAATAACACACTACTGAAATATTCCAACTCTTGTTTTTCGACGAAAGAAATTCAAAATGAACATTGAAAAATCAAGAAAATGTAACTGTGACAATGGAAACCACACCAGCAATACGAGCAACTGAACGAAGTA
>NC_142797.1:12958081-12960581 GCF_049724085.1 Artemia sp. Qi Xiang Cuo | reverse complement strand
TTGCTAAAGACAAGCTATTTTCTTTTGAAAACACACAAAATCAGAAAAAATGTTCAATGTTCCTTTAGTATCTACGCAATTAGACTAAAAATGAAGATATTTATGCAGAGTTTAAACTCACTATGGCTAAGTTTGCTAAAGACAAGCTCTTTTCTGGCGAAATAACACCAACTCAGACAAAATGTTCAATATTCCTTTAGTACCTACGCAATGAGACTTAAATGAATATATTAATGCAGAGTTTCAACTAGCTATGGCTAAGTTTGCTAAAGACAAGCTATTTTCTTTTGAAAACACACAAAATCAGAAAAAATGATCAATGATCCTTTAGTACCTACGCAATTAGAATAAAAATGAAGATATCTATGCAGAGTTTCAACTAGCTATGGATAAGTGTGCTAAAGACAAGCTATTTTCTTGTGAAAACACACAAAATCAGAAAAAATGTTCCATGTTCCTTTAGTACCAACGCAATTATACTAAAAATGAAGATATTTATGCAGAGTTTCAACTCGCTTTGGCTAAGTTTGCTAAAGACAAGCTATTTTGTTGTGAAAACACACAAAATCAGAAAAAATGTTCAATGTTCCTTTAGTACCTACACAATTAGACTAAAAATGAAGATATCTATGCAGAGTTTCAACTAGCTATGGCTAAGTTTGCTAAAGACAAGCTATTTTCTAGTGAAAACACACAAAATCAGAAAAATGTTCAATGTTCCTTTAGTAACTACACAATTATGCTTAAATGAAGATATTTATGCAGAGTTTCAACTAGCTATGGCTAAGTTTGCTAAAGACAAGCTATTTTCTTGCGAAAACACACAAAATCAGAAAAAATATTGTTAGGTTAGATTAAGTTAGATTAGGTTAGGTTAGCCTACGTACGCGCGCATATAGGTTAGGTTAGGTTGGATTAAGTTAGGTTAGGTTAAGTTTGGTTAGGTTAGATTACGTGAGGTTAGGTTAAGTTAGGTTCGGATAGGTTCGATTAAGTTAGGTTAGGCTAGGTTAGCCGACGTACGCGCGCGTACGTAGGCTAACCTAGCTTCACATAACTTAGCCCAACCTAACTTAATCTAACCTATCCTAACCTAACTTAACCTAACCTAACTTAATCTAACCTAACCTAACTTAACCTAACCTAACTTAATCCAACCTAACCTAACCTATCTGCGCGCGTACGTAGGCTTACCTAACCTAATCTAACTTAATCTAACCTAACAATATTTTTTCTGATTTTGTGTGTTTTCGCAAGAAAATAGCTTGTCTTTAGAAAACTTAGCCATAGCTAGTTGAAACTCTGCGTATATATCTTCATTTCAGCCTAATTGCATAGGTACTAGAGGAACATTTAACATTTTTTTTCTGATTTTGTGTGTTTTCGCAAGAAAATAGCTTGTCTTTAGCAAACTTAGCCATAGCTAGTTGAAACTCTGCATATATATCTTCATTTAAGCCTAATTTTGTATGTACTAAAGGAACAATTAACATTTTTTCTGATTTTGTGTGTTTTCGCAAGAAAATAGCTTGTCTTTAGTAAACTTATCCATAGCTAGTTGAAACTCTGCATAAATAACTTCATTTTTAGTCTAATTGTGTAGGTACTAAAGGAACATTGAACATTTTTTCTGATTTTGTGTGTTTTCGCAAGAAAATAGCTTGTCTTTAGCAAACTTAGCCATAGCTAGTTGAAACTCTGCATAGATATCTTCATTTTTAGTCTAATTGCGTAGGTACTAAAGGAACATTGATCATTTTTTCTGATTTTGTGTGTTTTCACATGAAAATAGCTTGTCTTTAGTAAACTTAGCCATAGTTAGTTGAAACTCTGCATAAATATCTTCATTTTTAGTCCAATTGAGTATGTATTAAAGGAACATTGAACATTTTTTTCTGATTTTGCGTTTTTTCGCAAGAAAATATCTTGTCTTTAGCAAACTTAGCCATAGCTAGATGAAACTCTTCATAGATACCTTCATTTTTAGTTTAATTGCGTAGGTACTAAAGGAACATTGATCATTTTTTCTGATTTTGTGTGTTTTCACAAGAAAATAGCTTGTCTTTAGCAAACTTAGCCATAGTTAGTTGAAACTCTGCATAGATATCTTCATTTTTAGTCTAATTGCGTAGGTACTAAAGGAACATTGATCATTTTTTGTGATTTTGTGTGTTTTCACAAGAAAATAGCTTGTCTTTAGCAAACTTAGCCATAGCTAGTTGAAACTCTGCATAAATATTTTCATTTTTAGTCTAATTGCGTAGGTACTAAAGGAATATTGATCATTTTTTCTGATTTTGTGTTTTTTCGCGTGAAAATATCTTGTATATATCTATATAATCAATATATTTTTTAAACTCTGCATAGATATCTTAATTTAAGCCTAATTGCGTAGGTACTAAAGGAACATTGAAAATTTTTTCTGATTTTGTGTGTTTTCGCAAGAAAATAGCTTGTCTTTAGTAAACTTAGCCATAGTTAGTTGAAACTCTGCATAAAT
>NC_142797.1:12940581-12953081 GCF_049724085.1 Artemia sp. Qi Xiang Cuo | reverse complement strand
GCGCTAAAACAATTCATCGCTAAGATGTTTCTTGCCTAATTGTTTCCATGGCCTTTGGTTATTAATATCCTTTGGAGTTCGACCAGTAGAACTGTTCCCGAGGCAAAGACATTAATGATTTGGATCTATTCCTGGAGAAATTTTTCTAGGCGAAAATTTTTAAAGTCTGACAGATGATGTCATTGATTGATTGATCTGTCAAGAAAGGGGAAATTAATTTGTTGTTTCTAAGGGGAATTATTGATTCACGATAGGTGAATTGAGGTCGACAGCACAGGTATTCCAAGGTCAATGTTGTTGTTGTTGTAAGTGCACGCTCTCAGCGAATGTCAAGGTTCACAGGTGCTACTCGTGACAGGACCACGTGGTTTATGGTTTTCCAAGTGAGAAAGTTCCTGTTTTTCCAAGTGAGAAAATTCCTGTTTTTTCATTCTCAGTGAGAAAACCATAAAACAGACATGAATTGCTGTTGACATCCATATATGTGACAAAGTTCCTGTTTTTCAAATTCTCACTGACAAAAACCATTAAACATCCATGAAAAACATCAAATAAATCGACCAACACACATAACCATCCAAGAAAACATACATAAATGTGACAAAATTCCTGTTTTTCAAATATTCATTGACAGAAAAACCATAAAACATCCATAATTTGATGTTGACATCCGAGAAAAACATCAAATAAATCGAACAACACACATAACCATCCATGAAAACAACCATAAATGTGAGAAAATTCATGTTTTTTCAAGTGAGAAAATTCCTGTTTTTTCATTCTCACTGAGAAAACCATAAAACACCCATAATTTGATGTTGACATCCGAGAAAAACATCAAATAAATCCAACAACACACATAACCATCCATGAGAACAACCATAAATGTGACAAAATTACTGTTTTTTCAAGTGAGAAAGTTTCTGTTTTTTCATTCTCACTGAGAAAACCATAAACCACGTGGTTCGTCCCGGAGTCAGACCCCTTCCTCTACTATTCACTTCCAATGGAATACTCTCTAACCTAGAGAACTAAGCAGACATTGTCAATATTTTGTATCTTGAACCATATTCTAAAAATAAACTATTGCACGTCACCTGAGATTCCCCATTTTTGGCAAACACTGGAACAGTGTGTTTACAGCCAAAATTTGATACATCCCGGGGGGTATTTGCTTTCAGGATATTAATAAAGGGAAATGCTTGTTTACTGGCAAATTTGTTACACTCCGGGGGTATTTGCTTTCAAGATATTGATAAAGGGGAAATGCGTATCTTACTCCTCCCAAACAATAAATCTTAAAAACACAGATACTGTAATTGAAAACAAATTGACAAGCAACAAAACATAAGAAACAATCACGACAAAAAATAAAAGTTGAAAATCCGTATCGTTAACATACGCAAAAAAGATATTAAGAACTTTTAAGGAAATACCGCTTTTTCATTGAGATAGATTCATGGGTATTTCACAATATTCTAGCAATATTTGCCAGCTCCCACCTAGTAACATTCATTTTCAGAGGATGCATTGATAATAGATGTAGGTTTTTATGTGTTATTGAGACTTTAAAAGGATAAAGAATAACATGCCAAATTTCAGGAAAGACGAAGGGAGAGGACTCCAGGGGAGGAACATCTGTAGGGGGAGGATATTCATGCGTACATTTATTTTTATCCAACCTCTATCCACTACTCGCTGTTCGCCTACGAGGAAGTGTCCGATCCCCCCGAGCGGTTTGTATCAGCCCGACACACCCCCAGGACAAACTTTTTCAGCAAAAATATGAAAGAGGGAATCATAATGTACACAAAAGGAACCATGCATTATAGAAAACCGAGACTTCTTGCCTGAAACCCAGGAGGATGAGAAGGAGGGGAGTGATATTAGATCTGAATTTAAGACATATTAAGAGATTTTAAGGAAATAACCCTTTTTCATTAAGATAAATTCGTGGATATTTCACAATATCCTAGCAATATTTTCCGGCTCCCACCTAATAACATTCATTTTCAGAGGGTGCATTGATAATAGATATAGGTTTTTAGGTATTATTGTGGCTTTAAAAGGATAAAGAATAACATGCCTAATTTAAGGAAAGACAAAGGGAGAGGACTCTAGGGGAGGGGGAACCATCTGTGGTGGAGGAGATTCAAGCTTATATTTATCTTTATCCAGTCTGAATCCACTAAGGTACCAACCTGCTCGCTGCTCGCCTCCGGGCAAGTGTCCACTCCCCCTGAACTGTTTCTCTTAGCCCAGGGTACATTTTTATTTTCAAGTCATTCATCCGGGTTTTCGCGAGCAATTCGACCAAGAGTCTCACATTATAACCATTCTAAGATACCCTTCTACCATCGCCCATTCCCCTCAAAAATACTTTTCAGTCATTTCTCGTATAAAAATTTTATTTTCAAACCATTCAATCAGGTTTCCGCAAGCAATTCAGCCCAATGTACCCCACTATAAATATTCTCTAGAATCCCATACAACACCTTCCTTCATTATCGTAAGCGTCTTCTAACATTTGAAACACACACACACACAAATACAAAAAACACATACACAAAAACAGACACAAAAAAACACACACACACAAACAAAAACAGACAAGAAACGCTCAAACACACACACACACAAAAAAAATACCCACACACACACACAAAACACACAAACACACACACCCGCAAAAAAACACATACACGCACACACACACACACACACACAAACACCGAAAAAAAAACACACATACAGGCACACACACAAACATACACACACACACACACGCAAAAAAAATACACAAACACACACACACAGACACACTCACACTAACACAGACTCTCTCACTCACTCACACTCTCAGTCACTCTCTCTCTCTCACACTCACACACACACACACACACACACACACACACACACACACACACACACACACACACACACACACACACACACACACACACACACACACACACACACACACACACACACACACACACACACACACACACACACACACACACACACACACACACACACACACACACACACACACACACACACACACACACACACACACACACACACACACACACACACACACACACACACACACACACACACACACACACACACACACACACACACACACACACACACACACACACACACACACACACACACACACACACACACACACACACACACACACACACACACACACACACACACACACACACACACACACACACACACACACACACACACATATACACACATACACATAAATACACACACACATACACACACTCGCGCACACACTCACACACGCACTAAAGCACACAAACCAACCCTCAACAAATAAAACACTATATCAATATCAAACAAACAAACAAACAAAAACAAAACACAAAACAACAAAAAAAACAAAACCAGCCCACCCACAACACAAAAACCAACAAAGTAGAAAGGCCCCTATTGATCCGATCCCTCACCCCTGCTGCCATCTAAAATTTAGTTTAATGCCGACAGCACACCATATATGGGCATAGAGTCCCTAGGGAGAACACCTGTGCTGTCAGTCATGACGGGGCACCATATATGAAAATGGACTCCCTAGGGGAAATGGATTTCTGAGAATTATTTCCGGGACGAAGTTTATTAATGTCTTTGATGTATTTCCAAGGAGAATTGTCTCCGGGCGAAGTTCATCAATGTCTTTGGAGTTCTTCCAGGAGAATTGTTTCCGGGTGAATTTTTCAAATGCTCATTAACGGTGGGGAAGAGATATTTTGATCTTAGAGATGAAGAGATTAACGCAGGAAAGGGTTTCCAAGTAATTTGAAATGTGACAGCGCAGGGATGCCAAAAACAAAAGGAACACGCAGAAATTACGTTTAGGGGTTATTTGGGCGAAACCGTTTTAGACATTTTAGGGAATTATTTCAGCGAAACAGTTAGAGACATTTTAAAAGATGATTTTAGAAGATGTTTTAGAAGAGGATTTGAGGGTGAAAGTTCCATTTGAACAGTGTCGTGAGGTCCCCTACCCCAACCCCCTGGGGGCCCCGATCCCCCAAACCAAAAGGAACCCCCCCTCCCCCAAAGGAAACCTTCCCCCCACGTGTGTGTTTGTGTATGTGTAAGTTTTTTTTGTGTGTAAGTTTTTTGTTTGTGTAAGTTTTTGTGTGTGTGTAAGTTTTTGTGTGTGTGTAAGTTTTTGTGTGTGTGTAAGTTTTTGTGTGCGGATATAAGTTTTTGTGTGTGCGTAAGTTTTTGTGTGTGTGTAAGTTTTTGTTTGTGGTTGTAAGTTTTTGTGTGAGTTTTTGTGTGTGTGTGTAAGTTTTTGTTTGTGTGTAAGTATTTGTGTGTGTGTAAGTTTTTGTGTGTGTGTAAGTTTTTGTGTGTGTGTAAGTTTTTGTGTGTGTGTAAGTTTTTGTGTGTGGATGTAAGTTTTTGTGTGTGTGTAAGTTTTTGTGTGTTTCTCAGTTTTTGTGTGTGGGTGTCAGTTTTTGTGTGTGTGTGTTAGTTTTTGTGTATGTGTTTAATTTTTGTGTGTGTGTAAGTTTTTGTGTGCGTGTGTAAGTTGTTGTGTGTGTGTTTGTGTGTAAGTTTTTGTGTGTGTGTAAGTTTTTGTGTCTGTGTGTAAGTTTTTGTGTGTGTGTATAATTTTTTGTGTGTGTGTAAGTTTTTGTGTGTGTAAGTTTTTGTGTGTGTGTGTAAGTTTGTGTGTATGTGTGTGTAAGTTTTTGTGTGTGTGTGTCTTAGTTTTTGTGTGTGTGTGTATGTTTTTTTGTGTGTGTCTTATTTTGTTTCTGTGTTTTAGTTTGTGTGTGTGTGTGTGTGTGTTTGTGTGTAAGTTTTGGTGTGTGTGTGTGTAATTTTTTTTGTGTGTGTGTAATTGTTTGTGTGTGTGTGTAAGTTTTTGTGTGTGTGTGTGTTAGTTTGTGTGTGTGTGTGTGTAAGTTTTTGTGTGTGTGTTAGTTTTTGTGTGTGTGTAAGTTTTTGTGTGTGTGAAAGTTTTTTTGTGTGGGTGTAAGTTTTTGTGTGTGTGTAATTTTTTGTGTGTGTGTGTGTAATTTTTTGTGTGTGTGTGTAAGTTTTTGTGTGTGTAAGTTTGTGTGTGTGTAAGTTTTTGTCTGTGTGCGTAAGTTTTTATGTGTGTGTTTAAGTTATTGTGTGTTTGTAAGTTTGATTGTGTATGTAAGTTTTTGTGTGTGTGTAAGTTTTTGTGTGTGTGTAATTGTGTGTGTGTGGGAGTAATTTTTTTTGTGTGTGTATTTTTTTTTGTGTGTTTGTTAGTTTTTGTGTTTGTGTGCATTTTTTTGTGTGTGGGTGTATGTTTTTTTGTGTGTGTAAGTTTTTGTGTGTGTGTAAGTTTTTGTGTGTGTGTGTGTAATTTAGTGTGTGTGTGAATGTTATTTTTTTTTTTTTATATTTTTTTTTTGTTATATTTTTTTTTTTTTTTTTTTTTTTTTTGTGTGTCTGTAAGTTTTTGTGTGTGTGTGTAAGTATTTGTGTGTGTGTGTGTGTGTGTAAGTTTTTTTATGTGTTTAACTTTGTGTGTGTGTGTAAGTTTTTTTGTGAGTTTAATTTTTTGTTTTTGTGTAAGTTTTTGTGTGTGTGTGTAAGTTTTTTTTGTTTGGGTAAGTTTTTGTGTGTGTGTAAGTTTTTGTGTGTGTGTGTGTGTGTAAGTTTGTGTGTGTGTGTGTGTAAGTTTTTGTGTGTGTATAAGTTTTTGTGTGTGTCTTAATTTTTTTGTGTGTTTGAGTTTTTTTGTGTGTTTTTGTTTCTTTGTTTTTTTCTGTTTTTTTGTGTGTGTTTGTTTTTTTGTATGTATAAGTTTTTTTGTTTGTGTGTATGTTTAAGTTTTTTTTCGTGATTGTAAGTTTGTGTGTGTTTGTTATTTTGTTTGTTTTTGTGTAAGTTTTTGTGTGTTTGTAAGTTTTTTTTGTTTTTGTGTGTGTGTGTATGTTTTTGTGTGTGTGTGTGTGTGTAAGTTTTTGTGTGTGTGTAAGTTTTTGTGTGTGCCCATTTTGAAGTTGGAAAATATTTATATTATTTGCAAAAATAGAATTGATCAATAACTAATTTCTTTTTCATTGAGAAAATTCAGAATAGAACTTGAACTTTTCTTCACTTCGTTGAAAAAATTAAAAATTGAACTAGAACTTTTTATCTTCCGGGAAAATATTCACAAGTATGGTATAGCTTTTTCTATCTACTATGGAAAAATTTAAAATAGAACTTTAAATTTCTTTATGTCTTTGGTGAACTTAAAACTGAAGTGGAAGATTTTTATTTTCTCCAGAGAAAATAAAAAGCTTCCACAAATTATTTTCCATGAACATAAAAAGTTTCACTTTAATTCTAAATTTTCTTAAATTCAAAACCGACCTTTCTCAAAGAGATGAAAAAATTTAAAGTTATGTTCCAAATATTTTCCTGGAAGAAGAAAAGTTCAACTTCGATTCTGAATTTTCTCAATGAAAATGAAATAAGTTATTAATCAATTCTATTTTACTAAAATAATATAAAATTTTACACTTCAATTCAGATTTTTGTCAAAGAGATGAAAAAATTTAAAATACTGTTCCAAATTTTTCTTAGAAGATAGAAAAGTTCAAGTTCTCTTCTGAATTTTACCAAAGAACACAATTCAATTCTAATTTCTCCAGAGAAAATAAAAAGCTTCCACTTCAGTTTTAAGTTCACCAACACAGAAAAAATTTAAAGTTCAGCTCAAGATTTTTACGTAGAAGATATGAAAAGTTATACTATGATTGTGATTATTTTCTATGAAGATAAAAAGTTTCATTTTAATTCTAAATTTTCTTGAATTCAGTTCCGACTTTTCACATAGAGATGAAAAAGTTTAAAGTTCTGTTCCAAATTTTTCATTGAAGATAGGAAAAGTTATACTTTGATCGTGAATATTCAAGTTCTTTTCTGAATTTTACCAAAGAACATAATTCAATTCTAATTTCTCCAGAGAAAATAAAAAGCTTCCACTTCAGTTTTAGGTTCACCAAGACATAAAAAATTTTAATTTCAGTTCTAAATTTTTCCGTAGAAGATAAAAAAAAGTTATACTACGATTGTGATTATTTTCTATGAAGATAAAAAGTTTCAATTTAATTAATAAATTTTCTTAAATTCAATTCCGACTTTTCTGAAAGAGATGAAAAAATTTAAAATTCTGTTCCAAATACTTTCCCGGAAGAAGAAAAGTTCAACTTCGATTCTGAATTTTCTCAATGAAAATGAAATAAGTTAATTGATCAATTCTATTTCCCCAAAATAATATAAAAAGTTTCCACTTCAGTTCAGATTTTTCTCAAAGAGATGAAAAATTTTAAATACTGTTCCAAATTTTTCATAGAAGATAAAAAAATTCAATTTCTCATCTTAATTTTACCAACGAAAACAATTCAATTTTATTTTCCCCAGATAAAATAAAAAGCTTCCCCTTCAGTTTTAAGTTCACCAAGACATAAAAAAATTTAAAGTTCACTTCTAAATTTTTCCTTAGAAGATAAGAAAAGTTAAACTATGATTGTGATTATTTTCTATGAAGTTAAAAAGTTTCACTTTAATTCTAAATTTTCTTAAATTCAGTTCCGACCTTTCTCAAAGAGATTTTTCGACTTTTCTGAAAGAGATAAAAAACTTAAAATTCTGTTCCAAATATTTTCCCGGAAGAAGAAAAGTTCAACTTCGATTCTGAATTTTTTCAATGAAAATGAACTAAGTTATTGATCAATTCCATTTTCACATAATAATATAAAAATTTTCCACTTCAGTTCAGATTTTTCGCAAAGAGATGAAAAATTTAAAATACTATTCCAAATTTTTCATAGAAGATAGAAAAGTTCAAGTTCTCATCTGAATTTTACCAAAGAACACAATTCAATTCTATTTTCTCCATAGAAAATAAAAAGCTTACACTTCAGTTTTAGGTTCACCAAGACAAAAAATTTAAAGTTCAGTTCTAAATTTTTCCGTAGAAGATAGGAAAAGTTATACTATGGTTGTGATTATTTTCCAGGAAGATAGAAAGTTTCACTTTAATTCTAAATTTTCTTAAATTCAGTTCCGAATTTTCACATAGAGATGAAAAAAATTTAAAGTTCTGTTCCAAATTTTTCATAGAAGATTGGAAAAGTTATACTTTGATCGTGAATATTCAAGTTCTCTTCTGAATTTTACCAAAGAACACAATTCAATTCTAATTTTTCCAGAGAAAATAAAAAGCTTCCACTACAGTTTTAAGTTCACCAAGACATAAAAAATTTAAAGTCCAGTTCTAAATTTTTCCATAGAAGATAGGAAAAGTTATACTATGATTGTGATTATTTTCTATGAAGATTAAAAGTTTCACTTCAATTTTAAATTTTCTCAAAGAAGTGAAGAAAAGTTCTACTTCGATTCTGAATTTTCTCAATGAAAATGAAATAAGTTATTGATCATTTCTATTTTCCCAAAATAATATAAAAATTTTCCACTTCAATTCAGATTTTTCTCAAACAGATGAAAAAATTTTAAATACTGTTCCAAATTTTCCATAGAAGACAGAAAAGTTCAAGTTCTCTTCTGAATTTTACCAAAGAACATAATTCAATTCTAGTTTCTCCAGATAAAATAAAAAGCTTCCACGTCAGTTTTAAGTTCACAAAGACATAAAAAATTTAAAGTTCAGTTCTAAAATTTGCCGTAGAAGATAGGAAAAGTTATACTATGATTGTTATTATTTTCCATGAAGATAAAAAGTTTCACTTTAATTCTATATTTTCTTAAATTCACTTCCGACTTTTCACAAAGAGATGAAAAAATTTAAAGTTATGTTCCAAATTTTTCATAGAAGATAGAAAAAGTTATACATTGATCGTGAATATTCAAGTTCTATTGTGAATTTTACCAAAGAACACAATTCGATTCTAATTTTCTCCAGAGAAAATAAAAAGTTTCCACTTCACTTTTAAGTTCACCAATACATAAAAAAATTTAAAGTTCAGCTCTAAATTTTTCCGTAGAAGATAGTAGAAGTTATACTATGATTGTGATTATTTTCCATGAAGATAAAAAGTTTCACTTTAATTCTAAATTTTCTTAAATTCAGTTCCGACTTTTCTCAAAGAGATGAAAAAATTTAAAGTTCTGTTCCAAATTTTTCATAGAAGATAGGAAAAGTTATACTTTGATTGTGAATATTCTTCATGAAGATATGGAGCTCCACTTTAATTCTGAGTTTTCTCGAAGAAGTGCAAAATGTAAAAGTTCTTTTCTGAATTTTCTTAGAGAAAAAAAAGTTAGCTCAATTCTGAAATTTACCAATGAAAAATGAAAAAGCTTCCATTTCAGTTCCTAATTTCTCAAAGACACAAAAAATTTAAAGTTTAATTCTAAATTTTTCCATAGAAGATAGCAATGGCTGTACTACGATTGTGATTATTTTCCATGAAGATAAAAAGTTTCACTTTATTTCTAATTTTTGTTAAATTCACTTCATTCATCTAACCACCAAAAACAATAGGTTAGGTTAGGTATAAATAAATATTAATAAATAATTAGAAATATTTCTCCATGTTTAAGTTAGGTTAGGTTAACCTATCATGAGCGCTCATGATAAGCTAACCTAACCTAACTTAAACATGGTAAAAAGATTAAATTAGGTTAGGTTAGGCTAGATTAAGTTAGGTTAGGTTAAGTTAGGTTAGTTGAGCCTACGTACGCGCGCGTACGTAGGCTAACCTAACCTAACCTAACTTAACCTAACCTAACTTAATCTAGCCTAACCTAACCTAATTTAATCTTTTTACCATGTTTAAGTTAGGTTAGGTTAGCTTATCATGAGCGCTCATGATAAGTTAACCTAACCTTAATTAAACATGGAGAAATGTTTCTAATTATTTATTAATATTTATTATATTAATAATTTTACTATGAAAAAATTTAAAGCTATGTTCCAAATTTTTCATAGAAGATAGGAAAAGTTATATTTTGATCGTGAATATTCAAGTTCTATTCTGAATTTTACCAAAGAACACAATTCGATTCTAATTTTCTCCAGAGAAAATAAAAAGCTTCCACTTCAGTTTTAAGTTCACCAATACATAAAAAATTTAAAGTTCAGCTCTAAATTTTTCCGTAGAAGATAGGACAAGTTATACTATGATCGTTATTATTTTCCATGAAGAAAAAAAGTTTCACTTTAATTATAAATTTTCTTAAATTCAGTTCCGACTTTTCTCAACGAGATGAAAAATTTAACATACTGTTCCAAATTTTTCATAGAAGATAGGAAAAGTTATACTTTGATTGTGAATATTCATTATGAATATATGGGGCTCCACTTTAATTCTGATTTTTCCTTAAAGAACTGCAAAATGAACAAGTTCTCTTCTGAATTTTAATAGAGAAGAGAAAAAAAAAGTTAGCTCAATTCTGAAATTTACCAATGAAAAATGAAAAAGCTTCCATTTCAGTTCCTAATTTCTCAAAGACATGAACTTTAGAGCTGAACTTTAAATTTTTTATGTATTGGTGAACTTAAAACTGAAGTGGAAGCTTTTTATTTTCTCTGGAGAAAATTAGAATCGAATTGTGTTCTTTGGTAAAATTCAGAATAGAACTTGAATATTCACGATCAAAATATAACTTTTCCTATCTTCTATGAAAAATTTGGAACATAGCTTTAAATTTTTTCATATCTTTGTGAAAAGTCGGAAGTGAATTTAAGAAAATATAGAATTAAAGTGAAACTTTTTATCTTCATGGAAAACAATCACAATCATAGTACAACTTTTCCTATCTTCTATGGAAAAATTTAGAACTGAACTTTAAATTTTTTATGTCTTGGAACAAAATTGGAATCTAAAAATTTGGAACAGTATTTTAAATTTTTTCATCTGTTTGAGAAAAAAATGAACTGAAGTGGAAAATTTTTATATTATTTTGGGAAAATAGAATTGATCAATAACTTATTTCATTTTCATTGAGAAAATTCAGAATTGAAGTAGAACTTTTCTTCACTTCTTTGAGAAAATTTAAAATTGAAGTGAAACTTTAAATCTTCATAGAAAATAATCACAATCATAGTATAACTTTTCCTATCTTCTATGGAAAAATTTAGAACTGGGGTTTAAATTTTTTATGTCTTGGTGAACTTAAAACTGAAGTGGAAGCTTTTTATTTTCTCTGGAGAAATTAGAATTGAATTATGTTCTTTGGTAAAATTCAGAAAAGAACTTGAATATTCACGATCAAACTATAACTTTTCCTATCTTCAATGAAAAATTTGAAACAGAACTTAAAATTTTTTCATCTCTATGTGAAAAGTCGGAACTGAATTTACTAAAATTTAGAATTAAAATGAAACTTTTTATCTTCATGGAAAATAATTATATTCATAGTATAACTTTTCTTATCTTCTAAGGAAAAATTTAGAACTGAACTTTACATTTTTATGCCTTGGTGAACTTAAAACTGAAGTGCAAGCTTTTTATTTTCTCTGGAGAAATTAAAATTGAATTATGTTCTTTGGTAAAATTCAGAAAAGAACTTGAATATTCACGATCAAAGTATAACTTTTCCTATCTTCAATGAAAAATTTGGAACAAAACTTTAAACTTTTTCATCTCTATGTGAAAAGTTGGAACTGAATTTAAGAAAATATAGAATTAAAGTAGAACTTTTTATCTTCAAGGATAACAATGAGAATCGTAGTATAAATTTTTCTATCTTCTACGATAAAAACCAGAACTGAACTTTAAATTTTTTATGCCATGATGAACTCAAAAGTGTAGTGCGAAATCTCTATTTTCTCTGGAGAAATTAGAATTGAATTGTGTTCTTTGGTAAAATTCAGAAGAGAACTTGAACTTTTCTATCTTCTATGAAAAATTTGGAACAGTATTTAAAATTTTTTCATCTCTTTGAGAAAAATCTGAACTGAAGTGGAAAATTTTTATATTGTTTTGGGGAAATAGAATTGATCAATAACTTATTTCATTTTCATTGAGAAAATTCAGAATCAAAGTTGAACTTTTCTTCTTCCGGGAAAATATTTGGAACAGAACTTTAAATTTTTTCATCTCTTTGAGAAAAGTCGGAATTGAATTTAAGAAAATTTAGAATTAAAGTGAAACTTTTTATCTTCATAGAAAATAATCACAATCGTAGTATAACTTTTCCTATCTTCTACGGAAAAATTTAGAACTGAACTTTAAATTTTTTATGTCTTGGTGAACATAAAACTGAAGTGGAAGCTTTTTATTTTCTCTGGAGAAATTAGAATTGAATTATGTTCTTTGGTAAAATTCAGAAAAGAACTAGAATATTCACGATCAAAGTATAACTTTTCCTATCTTCAATGAAAAATTTGGAACAGAACTTTGAATTTTTTCATCTCTATGTGAAAAGTCGGAACTGAATTTAAGAAAATTTAGAATTAAAGTGAAACTTTTTATCTTCATGGAAAATAATCACAATCATAGTATAAC
>NC_142797.1:12589659-12650081 GCF_049724085.1 Artemia sp. Qi Xiang Cuo | reverse complement strand
GCTTCACTTAGGTTAGCTTAGGTTAGGTGAGAGACATGCGAAAAGTTAGGTGTATGATTAGGTTAGGTTAGGTTAGATTAGGCCAGGTTAGGTTAGTTAGGTTAGGCTAGGTTAGCCTACGTACGCGCAGCGTACGTAGGCTAACCTAGCCTAACCTAACTTAACCTAACCTGGCCTAATCTAACCTAACCTAACCTAATCATACACCTAACTTTTCGCATGTCACTCATCTAACCTAAGCTAACCTATGTGAAGCGTATGTAGGCTAACCTACCCGAGTCTAATCTAACCTATCTGAATCTAGTCTAACCTAATCAGACTCACCGGACCAGTTTAGGTTAACTTATCATGAACACTCAAGATAAGCACCTGTGTGTACATGTGTATACATGATTGTACCTGTTACAAGGTAAACAAAGACCTTCCACTACCGAAATAGTATAACTCTTTCAATTCAACGAAAGAAATTCAAAAATTATCTTTGAAAAATCAATAAAATGTAAATTTGACACGTTAAACAACAACAACCCCCTCCTTACATATTAAAACTGTTGAATATAAAATAAATAAAAACAAACGAAAGTTTGAAGATTCGAGAAACTTTAAATTTGACTTTGTAACCGACAAAAAAACTCTGCTGAAATAGACCAACTCTGTAATAAAAACTATAGAAATACAAAATGACTATTAAAAATCTATAAAATTTATACGTGACAATGTAAACAAAAAACAACAACTAGTTAAATATTAAAAATCATTCACTTACAAGATAGAAATTAAAAAATAAATATTACAAATATTTATAATTTAACTTTGACAATTTAAACCATAACAAAACACAAATGAATTATTCCAAATCATGCTTTTCAACGAAAGAAGTTAAAAATATATTTTAAAAATAAATAAAATTTAACTGTGAAAAGTTAACCAAAAACCAACCACTTATGAAATATTAAATCTCGGTCATTTAAACTAAATAAATTAAAAATTAGAATTTAAAAAACAAGAAAATTTAGCTTTGACAATGTAAAACAATTTTAAACGCTACGGAATTATTACAAATAGTGCATTTCAATGAAAGAAAATCAAAATGAACTTTTAAAAATAAAGAAAATGTGAATATTACAATGTAAAGCCATACAATACACTAATGAAATAATCCAACTCTTTATATTCAACGAAAGAAATTCAAAATGAGATGTTAAAAATAAGGAGAATTTAAGTGTGACAATTTAAACAAAAAAAAGACAATTTTTAAATAATACGATTATTGCATTTCAATGAAATAAATTAAAAATGAAATTTTAAAAATCAAGAGAATTTAAATTTTACATGTTATATAAAAGCCAAACATTTCTGAAATATTCCAACTCTTGCATTTAAACGAAAGAAAAACAAAATTACATATTAAAAATCAAGAAACATTAACTTTGAGATGTTAAACCACAACGAAACACGACTGAAATATTCCAACTCTTGCTCTTCAACGAAAGAAATTCAAATGATCATTGAAAAATCATGAAAGTGTAAGTGTGACAGGGTAAACCACAACCAAACACTACTGAAATATTCCAACTCTTGCTTTTCAATGAAAGAAATTCAAAATGAGCTTTGAAAAATCAAGAAAATGTAACTGTGACAAGGTAAACCACCATCAAACACTACTGAAATATTCCAACTCTTGCATTTCAACGAAAGAAATTCAAAATAAACTTTGAAAAATCAAGAAAATGTAACTGTGACAAGGTAAACCACAACCAAACATTACTGAAATATTCCAACTCTTACATTTCAATGTAAGAAATTCAAAATAAACTTTGAAAAATCAAGAAAATGTAACTGTGACAAGGTAATCCACCATCAAACACTACTGAAATATTCCAACTCTTGCATTTCAACGAAAGAAATTCAAAATGAACTTTGAAAAATCAAGAAAATGTAACTGTGACAAGGTAAACCACAACCAAACACTACTGAAATATTCCAACTCTTGCATTTCAACGAAAGAAATTCAAAATGAACTTTGAAAAATCAAGAGATTGTAATTGCGATATGTTAAAACACAACCAGACGCTACTGAAATTTTCCAACTCCTGCATCTCAACGAGAGAAATTCTAAATGATCTTTGTAAATTCACGAAAATTTACGTGTGCCAATGGAATCCACACCCAAACACATCTGAAATATTCCAACTCTTGCATTTCAATGAAAGAAATACAAAATGTAATTTTAAAATCAAGAAAATGTAACTGTGACAATGTAACCAACAAGCAAACACTACTGAAATATTACAACTCTTGCATTTCAATTAAAGAAATTCAAATGAAAGTTTTAATATAAAGAAAATTTAACAGTGACAAGGTAACCCACAATCAAACACTACTTAAATATTTCAACTCTTGCATTTAAACTAAATAAATTCAAAGTGAACTTTGAAAAATCAAGAATATTTATCTTTGACAAGGTAAACCACAACCAAACCCTACTGAAATAGTACAACTCTTTTATTTCAACGAATGAAATTAAAAAAGAACTTTGAATAATCAATAAAATGTAACTGTGAAAAGGTAAACCACAACCAAACACTACTGAAATATTCCAACTCTTGCATTTCAACGACGTAAATTAAAAAGGAACATTGAATAATCAAGAAAATCTAACTTTGACATGTTAAACCACAACATCACACTACTTAAATATTAAAACTCTTTAATTTCAAATAAAGAAATTCAAAATTAACTTTGAAAAATCAAGAAAATGTAACTGTGACAAGGTGAACCACATCCAAACACTACTGAAATATTACAACTCTTTCATTTCAATGAAATAAATTCAAAATAAACTTAGAAAAATCAGGAAAATGTAACTGTGACATGGTAAACCACAACCAAACACTAGTGAAATATTCCAACTTTTGCATTTCAATGAAAGAAATTAAAAATAAACTTTGAAAAATAAGGAAAATGTAACTGTGACATGGTAAACCACAACCAAACTCTAGTTAAATATTCCAACTCTTGCATTTCAAACAAAGAAATTCACAATGAACTTTGAAAATTTATGGTACTGTAACTGTGACAAGGTAAACCTCAACAAAACACTACTTAAATATTCCAACTCTTGATTTTCATCTACATAATTTCAAATTAACTTTTAAACATTATTTGAATGAAACTGTGACAATGTAAAACCCTATCAAACAATACTGAAATATTCCAACTCTTGGATTTCAATGAAAGAAATTCAAAAAGAACTTTGAAAAATCAAGTAAATGTAACTGTGACAAGGTGAACCGCAACCAAACACTTCAGAAATATTCCAACACTTTCATTTCACATACATATATTAAACATTAAATTTTAAAAATTATGTGAATGTAACTGTTACAAGTTAACCCTCAACCAAACCCTCATTAAATATACCAACTCTTCAATTTAAACTAAATAAATTCAATTGTAATTCTTAAAATTAAGGTACTGTAACTGTGACTGTGTAAACCGCGACCAAACACTACAGAAATAGTACAACTCATGAATTTCAATTAAATAAATTCAAAATTAACTTTGAAAAATCAGGAAAATGTAACTGTGACAAGGTGAACCGCAACCAAACACTACTGAAATATTCCAACTCGTGCATTTCAAATAAATAAATTAAAAATGACCTTTGAAAAATAAAGTGACTGTAACTGTGATATGGTAAACCACAACCAAACAATAGTGAAATATTCCAACTCTTGAATTTTAAAGAAATAAATTCAAAATGAACTTTGAAAAATAAAGTTACTGTAACTGTGACAAGGTTAACAGCCACCAAACACTACTTAAATATTACAACTCTTGCATTTCAACGAAAGAAATTCAAAATGAACTTTGAAAAATAAAGAAAATGTAACTGTGACAAGGTAAACCACGACCAAACACTACTGAAATATTCCAACTCTTTAATTTCAATGAAAGAAATTCAAAATTAACTTTGAAAAATAAAGAAAATTTAACTGTTACAAAGTAAACAGCAACCAAACACTACTGAAATATTCCAACTCTTGCATTTCAATGAAAGAAATTAAAAATGGACTATCAAAAATAAAGTGAATGTAACTGTGACAGGGTAAACAACAACATAACACTAGTGAAATATTCCAACTCTTGCATTTCAAAGAAAGAAATTCAAAATGAACTTTTAAAAATTAATTTAATGTAACTGTGACATGGTAAACTACAACATCACACTACTGAAATATTCCAACTCTTGCATTTCAAAGAAAGAAATTCAAAATGAACTTTGAAAAATCAAGAAAATGTATCTGTGACATGTTACAACTCACCCTAACACTACTGAAATATTCCAACTCTTGCATTTCAACGAAAGAAATTCAAAATTGACTTTCAAAAATTAAGGGAATGTAACTGTGACAGGGTAAACTACAACATAACACTACTGAAATATTCAAACTCTTGCATTTCAACGAAAGAAATTCAAAATTAACTTTGAAAAATTAAGGGAATGTAACTGTGACATGGTAAACTACAACATCACACTACTGAAATATTCCAACTATTGAATTTCAACGATAGAAATTCAAAATGAAATTTGAAAAATCAAGAAAATGTAAATTTTACATGGTAAACCACAACCAAACACTACTTAAATATTCCAACTCTTGAATTTAAATGAAATAAATTCAAATGAACTTTGAAAAATTCAGACCTTTGGAGGGGGGAGGGGCCGGGGGCAGGGGGTCGTTCTGTGTCTCCATGCACAAAAAAGTATAAAAAATGATGAGGGAATGGGGGGGGGAGGGGAGGGGAGGAGGAGGAGGAAGGAGGAGGTGGGAGGAGGAGGTCGAAGGAGGAGGGAGGAGGAGGAGGAGGAGGAGGGAGGAGGAGGAGGAGGAGGAGGAGGAGGAGGAGGAGGAGGAGGTGGGAGGAGGAGGAGGAGGAGGAGGAGGTGGGAGGAGGAGGAGGTGGGAGGAGGAGGAGGGGGTCGGGGGAGGGCCTTTGGGGCACAGGGTGGTCGTTGGGGCGCGGGGGGGGGCCTGGGGGGCCGGGGGGCGGGGCGGGGGGGTCGGGGTTGGTCTGGGGGGGGGCTGGTGGGGCCTTTGGGGCGCCGGTAGGGTCTGTGGGGGACGGGGGGACAGGTTGTGACCGGTGGAGGGCGTTTGGGACCCCGTTGGTCCTATGGGAGCTCGATGTGCCTTTGGGGGGCCCGCGGATGGCATTTGGGGGTCTGGGTGGGCCTGTGGGGTGCCGGTGGCCCTTTGGGAGCGTGGGGGGTCTTTGAGTGTCCGGGGGGACAGTTGAGAGCCTGGGGGACATTTGGGGCCTGGGGAGGGCATTTGGGGGTCTGGGTGGGCCTTCGGGGGACCGGTGGAGGGCCTTTGGGAGTTTGGGGGGCTTTGAGGACCGGGGGCTTCCGTCGGGGTGGGGGTAGGAGGATTGGAACCCTTTGGGGTTGGGTTAGAGGACCTCACAACACTGTTCAAATGAAACTTGTGTATTATAACGACCACACTCAAAACCTCCTCCAAAATCTCTTCAAAAATCTTCTTTTAAAATGTCTCTATCTGTTTCGCCGAAATAGTTCCATAACCTGTCTAAAACGGTTTCGCCCAAATAATCACTAAACTTAAAATTAACGTGTTCCTTTGTTATTGGCATCTCCGCTGTAACTCATTTGATATTATGCAGACAACTTCTGGTATACGAAAACACGTAGACTGAAAGATCCCTCTTTCTTAAGTTCGTCCCGTGAATTTGGTTATGCATAATTTTGGGCGCTCGAACTCAGGAGTTTTTCACAATGCAAAGACAATACTGATCTGTATCCTGTAATTGAGACCTGTTTCACTGAGGACCTTTTTAAAGTCTGACAGATGATGTCATTGATTGATTGATCTGTCAAGAAGGGGAAATTAATTTGTTGTTTTTAAGGGGAATTATTGATTCACGATAGGTGAATTGAGGTCGACTGCACAGGTGTTCCACGGTCGATGTTGTTGTAAGTGCACGCTCTCAGCGAATGTCAAGGTCGATGTTGTTGTTGTTGACACACTTTTATTACGCAATCAATTTCTCGGAAATTCACCCCTTCGATTACGCAATCAAGTTCTCGGAAATTCACTTCCCCTTCGATTACGCAATCAATTTCTCGGAAATTCACTTCCCCTTCGATTACGCAATCAAGTTCTCGGAAATTCACTTCCCCCTCGAGTCCTAGATCAATAACATTGTTCCCGTTAGAATTCAATGCGCATGTGCAACCTTCGTCCCCCGAGCTATTACACATAGAAACATCAAATAAATCGACCTTGGAAAAAGAGGTCATTGACCCCATTACACAATCATTCTCCCTAGGGAGGCTATGCCCTTATTTGGACCATAAACCACGTGGTGATCGTGGGAGTTTTAAAAAAAAGTGTCCGGATCGGGATTCGAAGGGGTGGTGTAATCGTCGGAGTAACACCCCCTCCTCTACTCATTTGTGTACTCATAACCAAATGTTCAAAATGATGAGCTAAGCAAGGGACAATCTAGGATTTCTGTTCGGGGGGGGGGGGATTCACCCAGGGAGAGAGACTTAAAACAAAAAATATAAACCGTATCAAATAATTGTTATTTGCATTTTATCTACTTTATTACTAGTTTGACATTTTTTTTGTGTGTGTGGGGGGGGAATTTGGTATCCCCCCTCACGATACGATTTTGGGGCTAAGTTATAATAGGTTTTTGTTACACTTATCCTCGAGATTTTAAACACAAACTGCGACTCCAACCAAAAACTATTATTTTCTCAAACTTGACACAAAACGTTGTTGTTCTTATCCTGCTATTTAGCTCTGGTTCTTAGCACACTTTAAACATATTTTTTATGTCAAACTGTTAATAAAGACCATTGAAACAGAACCCACTCATTAAGTGATTAATACCATGCACGAGTAACCACTTGGAAAGATGTTTCAGCCAACTTCGTATCAACTGGAATTATAGGCGCCAATTTTCCATGTCGGTGGGAAATATGAATGAAAGATGGGTGTGACTTTTTTTCAATAGATGGCTATTTACAAATAGAAAATACACAGTTAGATTAATACGAATTCTGATAATATTTCATTGTCACATGTGTAAGATATTTTTCGGGAGGTTATGTCACAAGGAAATTGGAAGTTCGCTTGAACAGGAAACTTTGCTTTATTTTGTCACGTATGCAGGAACTTATCAGGGGGTGTGGGTCACAAAAAAAAAGAAATAAAAAAAAAATTATGTAATCAAGGGCGTATCCAAGATTTTTGTTCGGGAAGGAGTTTTTTTTTGGGGTAGGGAACATCCAAAATTTGTTTATATACTTTTTTGTAACGTTTTTTAAGTAAGACAAAATCTTGGGAGGTGGTGTTTAAAGCGCCCTAACCCCCAATGAATACAGACGTGTATGTACTGTACAATTACACTCTATATTTAGGCTATATTATGCTTTTTAGTTTATTTACGAAATAATACTGGAAGGGTTTGTAAATTTTATTGCAAAGAAAAAGAGATACAACCTGGGGTATCAATTCCTAGAAATTACGGGAGAGGAAAAAAGTATTTTCCAAAATCCAAAGGAATTTTTTTTTAATTTTTTTTTCTACGAAAATACAAAACACAAGCGATTTTTTAATGAAAATACCAAAAAATATATTATTCAATATAAAAGGGGGAATCTTGGATCGGAGGGTACCATTCAATATGAAAATACCATCCAATTAGCGCCTTTAGGTTCAAATAGTTAAAGAGGCAAATCATTCTGGTTCGTACTTTTAAGCTAAAGGATAAAAATTATTAAATCCACTCTTGCATAGAATAAAATAGCCATGTTAGCTCTGGGTTCAGGCATTTATCACCCCCCCCCCCCAAATAGTACCCCTCTGAAAATAGCCCCTGTGGAAAATACCCCCACCCGATACATACTCCCATAGAAAAAAGCCCCCGGATAATATCTCCGCGTAAAATACCTCACAGAAAATCCCCCCTCAGGAAATTCCCCGTCGGAAAATATCCCCCCAGAAAATACCAGCCCTACGCGGCTGGCTGGTCTCCAATCCCTTTGGACCTTAAAAAAAGGTTTAGAACTCTCAGTTTCTGTTCTAATGAGAATACTTCGAGGTTTCTGTGACCAGGAGATGGAGCTATGGATGAGGAAGGGACAGTCCCCCTCCTATACGGAATAAAATCTGCTCATTTTGGGGTTTAAAGTTAATCTTTAGTCCTTACTATCATAACACCATCGTACACCAGATATATTGCCAGAAATCATAAGGGAGTAGATATCAATTTCGCATTTTTGATGCGCTTTTTAACGTTTCTTTTGGTGTCGTAGAGTTGTCGCAGACACTTCGAAAAGGAATCATTCGATTGGAAATTGGAATTGCTAGTGCCCTTTTTAATGGTCGAAAGTGATCGGAAGGCAACTAACCCCCTTTCCACGCCCACTTTATATATATATATATATATATATATATATATATATATATATATATATATATATATATATATATATATATATATATATATATATATATATATATATATATATATATATATATATATATATATATATATATATATATATATATATATATATATATACTAATTTGTTTGTGCACATACATATGCGTGTGTATGTTTGCAGAAAGTCATTAGAACCTAGAGGGTGGCAAAAATTTTGTTTTAAAGGGGTTGGTTCAACAGAATCTCTTTTTGTGTATTTTCCTGATATTATTATTGTACTTTCCAATAATTATCTTTCTGGCACCTTCTTTTCTCTACCAAGAAGACTGGGTGGCCAAATTTACATAATTTATAGTCACCCATTTTAAATAGTCCATTTAGCTTCATTAAGGCTCGTCTAATTGTAGAAGATGAGCTGATCGGCTCCGAAATAACATTTGAACTTTCATTTGAATGTTTTAGCAATTAAAGTTTTCCGGAACTCATTTAGCTGACACCTAAATCTGCACCTTCAGCTGATCCTATTAAAGTTCCTGTCAATCATCAATGATTAAGAGAGGAATATTAAACATATAATAAAGGTAAATTCAAGGCAAATAGTCTCGGGAACTTCCAGCTGATGAATGGAGAGCAGCGATAAGAGACAGAACAGTGGATAGATAATACCTGTCCTGTCAACCCCAACAGATTAAAAGGGTAGTCAAACTGTAGGTTATTGAATTCGGTGTTTGCACAAGATCGATTTAGCAAACAAACAATGCGACGCTCTAAGTCAAAAAGAAACTTTAAAACAATTATTTATGGATTGATTTATCTTAAATACCAATGAAATAACAATTATTTTTTGCTAGTGGCAAAATCCATAGAGGATCTTGAGTGAGTGGGTTTAAATAAGAGAGAAAACAACTTTCCCATGAAAAGGTATTAAAAACCAATGCTTTTGGTTGCAAATTTTTTTAATTTCTCTGCAGTGAGTAGGAGATGGAATTTCTAATGTGAGTGGGTAGGGTCAATAAGGCTTACATTAAATATATAAATACTTTATCACTAAAGAAGAAAGTAACGGCATTAGATTATTGACGTGGCTGTGGACGGGTGCATCAAATACCAATGAAAATTTTGTATTTATTATCTAGTTAGAGACAATGGACTTATGATGAACCTTGGATAAGAGTTCTAGGGATTCACGATATATCCCATGGAGATGAGTTGAAAAACTAAAGTAGAGTAATACTATGTGCAAAATTTTCTATTTTTCCATGGGGAATAGGAGAGGCATTTTCCCTATTTCATTAGGTAGATTCAGTTATATTCAGATTCAGTTTATCGAACTTTAAATCATAAAACAATTACAGCAATCTACTTTAGTATTAAGAAATGTTCTTTAATTCCATTGGATGATTTCTGTAAACCAATCAGTAGGAGCACCAATTGCCCCCCCCCCTCCCTTAGATTAAAAAAAAATATCTTGTTTTGATGTTTTCATTGGTAAACTTTCTTTGAGGAAACATAAATGATGTTTATGAAAACAGTAGGCCAAGATTTTGTGTTACTTAGAGCATAGAGTAAAAACGATTCATGTTCCTGTATGGAGCTTCATTAGCAGCTTGAGTAAAACTGAACAAGAAATCGTCATGTCTGTTCCGGATTAAAAAGCCATTGGGTGAGAGCAGTTTCTCTTATATTCCAAAATCATCCATCAAACAAAACTTAACACAATCCGGATTCCCTAAAAAGGCCACAGTAAGATATTGAGGAGCGAATAAATGACAAAAAAAAAAGGCTAAGAAGGGGTTTAAAAGCCTAACATAAACAGTATATGCCCTGCTACTGTTATCAAAGTACTAACTCTCAAATTCTTCTGGTACTTCCCCTTGATTTTGAAAAGTACCCTTTTTTGTATCTTTATTTTTTAATTAAAAATATCCTGGTTCCCCCTAAGTTTTAAAGAATTAGGGTCCCTGCCAATCCCATTAGTCCTTAGTTCTGTAGAGAAAAGTAGCCTTGCCTAATAAAAATTTTGTTAATTAATGATTTATGACAAATCTAGACTGACAGGGAAATACAGTTTCTAAAAATAGGCTTCAAATAACTTTGCCTTTTGAAAATCTACTGGTTCTTTTGGAAGAACTGTTGAAACAGTAAGAAAAAAAAAGTTTGGAGTCACAGTATTTTTGCATATAAGCCCTCTTCTTATAAAATTTATTTATAAATTTAAAAGCCAAAATTATATACATGGCAGTAATCCTAAACGGCTCCAAAATATATAGAATTTAATCGCTTTCAAAAAAACGAATGACTTCTAGGAATTTATTTGATATAAAGTACAGAAAGACCTTTCAAGAATGCTTTATGGACTGATGTAAACTATGCATAAATGAATAAAGAGACTTTTTAGCAAACCATAACACTAAAATCCGTTGATAATTAATCATTCATGAAGTAGTTTCAAACATGTTCGACCTTTGGGGAAAAACAGGAAAAAATTTGGAAGAACAATTTTTCTGCTTCTTTTTGTGCAGCTGGCGACTAAAATATTTTGCCAATTAAAATAAAATTAAATGAATTCAGGATGATTATTAAAATAGGATATTCTTGTTTGTTTTACTGTTTGCTTTAAACATATTAATTGACAATTGTAGCCAATTACAATTATTCCTATACAATATTTTACCACAAAAAGATATATCTTTTGAACTACCAAATCCTTTCGTAATCAAAACAAAGAACTACCGCAAACTTCAAAGTAAATTGACATCAAGAAAAGACTCTAATTGTCTCCGTTTAGAAGACAAGCGAAAGCGAGAATCAACATATAGAAGCATGCCGCGTGCCCCATACCTTATTTAAAAACAAAGGTTCGGTGATACGTAATTCATAATGACGAAAGATATGCCAAGATGTAACAAAACAAATAAATTGAAAATTATAGCGATAATGATTGGGCTTTGGATTTTGACATGGATGAGGTCATCAATACCTACCATACTTTTCAAAATCAAAAATATGGACTTGATAAATCGCTTGAAGAAAAAGAAGTTTTTGTCCCATCATCTGAATTATTGAAAGAAACAAAGGTTCGGCAATATGTCTTTCATAATGACAAAAGACAGGCAAAGGCAAAAGTTAGAGGTACAGTAAAAATTTAATTTTACATTGTCACCACTTCTAATTTAAGGTCCATTTGGACGTTTACATCAAGAAAAGGCTCAAATTGTCTGCCTTTAGAAGACAAGCTACAGTGAAAATCTATATATAGAAGCCTGGCGTGTGCCGAGTACCGGGGCCCTATATGCTCCCAGCACAATTTATACATATATATATATATATATATATATATATATATATATATATATATATATATATATATATATATGGCCATGATCTGAGATTACTGAGTTTGTCATTTCCAATTGTCGATCACAGATTATTCTTCACACGCACTAATGCAGAAAAGGATCGCTCTTTATTATTGGATTACGAAGGATTAATGGCATTGGCCACAGATAAAGAAACAGCTAGCTTCATCAGTTCTAGCACTGGAGAATAGGCAATTGGGAGGTCGGATAAAATATCGATAGCTCTGAGTAGATCCATTTTAAATGTCGCGTTTTGAAAGATTCAACTTTGAACGAGAAAGCTGGGACTCTAGGTTATGGTTATGTTGCTGTCCATATCCCCAGAATGGTAACAAAGTGCTCAGGAGGTATTTCTTTATTTATAAAGTCTGATATTGAGTTTAGAAGAAGGTCTGACCTTGAATCCTTGTTTACATCAGTAGTGTCAAATAGTAGGACAGTTTATTCTCTTGTTATTGATCTGAAAAGCCAGTTTGCATGTGTGTTTGTTTGTTTTATAAGCCCCCTCCTTTTCCAACACATTTGTTCTGTGATTTGCTTGGTCAACTTTCTTGTGTGGGGTCTTTCTCTAAAAAACGTATTTGTGTTTTGGGAGATTTTAATTGTAATATGTTAAATATTGGATCAAGTGTTAAATATTGGATCTACTTCCTTCAATTTTTTTTCCTTCTCGTGTTGACCCTACTAGAAATTCTGCCACTTTAATAGACATTATATTCATTTCTCATTCTTCTAATTTGAAGTTTACTTCTGGTCTTGTTTTCACTGATCTTTCTGATCACTTCCCTATTTATGATTCACTTTTTGTGCCTCAAACTGTGATTGCTATGGATGAGCAGGATGAGCCTCCTTTAAGAACCTCCACATATAATTAAATTTTTAATTCAATACATAGTTTTCAGAGTAATGATTGGTCTAGTGTTCTTGAAGCTAATGATGTTGATTGTGCAACGAATTTATTTTTGTGTCATATGGGAGCTCTGTTGGATAAGCATTTTCCTCTTAGAAAGAGGCTAAGGAATTCCATACCCAAATGTCCATGGATGTCTAGAGGTCTGATCAATGCTACACATGTGAAGGCGTCTCTGTCCAAGGCTGCATGTAAAAGTAAGACACAGGATGATCTTTTGAAGTATAAACTTTATAAAAATTTGCTTACTTCTTCAGTACGTGCAGCCAAAAAGCTATATTTTTCGCGTCGAATTGATGAGTGTAAGGGGAATTTGCGAAAGGTTTGGACTGTAGTTAATGAAGCTCTTTCCCGCAAGAAACTCAAACAGGCCCACCCCCCCTTGTCGCTACAGGAAAGCTGATGGATCTTTTGTGGACAAAAATTATTCAGCAAGCGCCTTCAATTCGTATTTCACCTCACTTCCTTCAGTTCCTAATCCACCCTACAGCAGAGTAAGTAGTTTTCCCTTAGCAGAAAAGTCATTTTTCCTTTTTCCATACAGTGATACCGAAATTTCTAACATTATTTCTCAGCTTTCAAGTAGCCGTTCAGTTGATGGTTTTGGTTTGAGCTGTAATGTTCTTAAAAAAATTGGTCAGTTTGTTTCTAACCCCATCACACACATAACTAACCTCTCTCTTTCTTCTGGTGTTTTTCCTCATTTATTTAAGGTTGCTAATGTTGTACCTTTGTTTAAAAAAGGTGATTCATCTCTAATTTCAAACTATAGGCCTATTTCTCTCCTTCCTGTAATTTCGAAGGTTGTTGAAAAAGTAGTGTATTGTAGACTCTCTTCATTTGTATTTAGTACTAATACGACTGCAGGTAATTCTCTCATAACTAACCATCAGTATGGCTTTCGTCCCAGTTTTTCCACCTTGCATGCACTTTCAGATGCAACACAGTTTGTGAGTGTTAACCTTGACAAGGGCTTGTGTGTTTTGGGTCTATTTCTTGACTTTTCGAAGGCATTTGATATGGTCGTTCACTCTGTTCTTTTGTCTAAATTATCTTCATTTGGAGTGCATAGAGTCCCACTTGAATGGTTTAGGTCTTACCTCTCAGGGAGATCTAAGTATGTTTCGGTTAATGGTACTTCTTCCTCTTCTTTGCTTATTCTGAAAGGTGTCCCACAGGGCTCTGTGCTTGGATCACTTTTGTTTTTAATTTATATTAATGATCTTGCTGATGGTCTTCATCCCCTTGTGCACCCTATTATTTTTGCTGATGACAGTAGATTTTTCATTGCTGCAGTGGACCTGCCATCTGCCACTTCCCTAGCTCAAGGTCTTCTTGATAAAGTAAGAGATTGGTGCTAGTCAAATGGCATGACTCTCAGCAGCCAAAAAAGTGCCATTGTACACTTCAGGACCCCTTATCGTATGAGAAACGCAAGGGAGCCAACCATTCTGACTTATGTGAATGATATTATACTGCAAGCTACTATTGTGAAATTTCTTGGTGTGTATCTTGACTTTTTTCTTTCTTTTAATCCCCATGTAACTCATAGCCGTTCCCTTGTCCTCCGCCAATCTTCAATGTTATACAGGGTTAACTCATTTCTTCCCCCAGATGTTATGCTTTCTCTTTATTATGCTTTTATATTTCCTTACCTTTCTTATTGCTGTTTTGTCTGGGGTAGTACTAATAAATCTCTTCTCTGCTCACTTCAAAGAGCCAAAAATAGGGCAGCGAAGGCCAATTTTCTTCTACCTTGTTTTTACCCTTCCTCTGATCTTTATAATAATACCGGAATAGCTACACTGGATTGTATTGTGGGTAAAAATTACCTTTATTTAGCACATTCTGCTTTTCTATGTACACTTCCACCATCTCTGCAGCAGTTTTTCTATCCGTCAGGCTCAGGTAGGTACTCTTCTTTTTTACGTAGCTCTTATCGCAGGTTCATTTTACCAAAGCGATCATCGACAGCAGGTCAGAGGTCTCCAGTTTATCAATCTATTTTACTATGGACCTCCATGGCCCTCCAGATGTCCCTCTATCTATTTCTGCAAAGGCAGTTTCTCACTGGGTATTTCCAGTATAGTATTTCCCCCTTTTTTTTGTTTTCCATCCAAATTTTTTTGTCTTTTTTTTCATTCAATATACTTCTCTTATTTTTTTTTTTTTTTTTTTTTATTTAGTCCTAATTTCTAATCTCTTCTTCGTTTATATATTTTTTTTTCAGTTATTTTTGAATATTCCTGTTAATTCTCCTATTTTCATAAATGTCTCATCCATTTTTTTTTTTTTTTTTTTTTATTTTTTTTTTTTTTTTTTTTTATAATAGTGTCTTATTTATTTTGTTGGCCCTTTACAAGCTGAACTTCTTGGGCGTGTATAAACTTTAAGTTTGTAATTGTTTTGTTTTTAGTATTAATAAATTGATTGATTGATTGATTAGGGCATCGTCATCATGGGGTTCTAGGGTAGAGTCATCGGCAGAGGGCATTGGTCTCATTACACAAATATTTCCCACCATTCCTACAACACAGATAAAGGGTATACTAGTGCTAAATGAAGTTACCGATCCCTCTTGAGATAAAAACATTCCTGGAAACAACGCACGCTAAACAAAGATATTATTTCTGTATTATGAAATGGCTGTTTCGTAAATTCCGAATATGGATGCTATTATCAGAGTTCTCGGTGGAAAAAGTATTTTGTTTGCCAAATTTAATTTGTTGATGAAATAGCAAAATGGATCCCATGAGCCAGTACCCATCTGGTGAATATTATAATGAAATAAAACTAGTTCAATTTTACCATTACAAAAAGTGAGCTTGAACTATCAATACTTTTAATAAAAGAAATTTTGATGAGGATTGTAATATACAAGAGGTGGGTAATCTTTGCATTTGTGTTATATTCTTAGCGGACGGGACTGTTTTTAATACAGTTTTAGTTTATCAAAACACATTAAGATCACTTTAGTTACCGAATTGTATGTTTATTATATATCATCTTTAGTTTTAAAAACACCCCTCCCAACCAGCCATTCTTGAACTTTTGAATTCAATTCATGGATTATTTTGAGCCTTGACCTTCGGGGGGTGGTAAAGAACAATATCAAAACTAAAAAAGAGAATTTACCGAATTACATGTGTTTGTGTATCATATATAAACATTAGTTTTCAAAAGCACCCCTACCTACTAAACATTCTTGATCTTTTGAATTTTATACATGGAATATTTCTTAACCTGGATCCTTAGAGGTAAGTAGGGAGCAATAATAAAAATAAAAAGCGCATTAAAACCGTCTTCGGGTGGTTTACGAGCTTAGCCCTTGAGGTGAATCTTATTTTGTTTTGATTCTGAACATTTTGATTTTTTTAACATGGAATTTTTTTACCAAAAATTTTTTAACTTTTTTCTTCATGTCTTAAAATGACATGTAATTTATAGTAAAAATTATTTTTTGATTTTTTTTTTATGTGGCCATCCTCGTTGTACTCTCTGCTTAGTCATCGACAGTAGTTGGTTTATTGTATATTTTCGATCAACATTAATTGTGTACTGGAGGGATAAAGAAATACGTCTTATTTTAAAAAGTAAAGGTAAAATAATTCAAGCACGTATGTGCACATGATAGAGTTATCATAGGACTTAATGCTGACAAGGACTAATATTTTAACTGCAAAACAAGCACCAATGGTGATATCATTTATACTGTATGCAAGTGTTTTCATCGCAGAGAGGGAGCGAATTTCTTTAGACTACCGAAAAAACTCTACATTACTGATGGTGGATACACCAGAGTAAAATTTCCAGAGATGATAGTGTTTAAAGATAATGAAAGCCTAAAACTAATAGCTGATGACGAGGGTCAACCTCTTGCTGGTGTTACTGGTAGCACGTTACCTGGTGATGAATCATATCTCCATCTTTCGGGTATTAGAATTCAAACGAAGGTAAAAAGAAGACAGTCCTACTGCTGCAACAATGTCATACATCAAATCTTGAGTGAGTGCCGGAACTGTTACCTGTGTAAATATTATGTGGTAATAGAGAGTGAAATCTCTGACAAAATAAAAAAGGCATTAGTAAATACTATCCCCAAGGAAATTAATGAAAATTCAATGAAAAGCAAAGCATTGGTGATCGGTGAACAGGATTATAGCAATGATGAAACGTGTGTGGAGCTTGTAAGTAAAACCATGTTAAATATCTTTTTTTACCCCGAAACGAAATAAGTGCCATGTCAAGATAAAACATGATTAATTGTTTTCTCGAATGGACTCAAAACAATCAATTTTTTTATGATGATATTCTACATGCCATTATTTCAATAAAACTATTTTATTACATTAGACTATTATGTTTTCAATTATTTATGGGGTACACTAACAACTACAATATTTAGGATGTTTATTCAACAGTCGGAGATGCAAGAACCGGAGTTTTATGAGACATATTTACTGCTAGCGGGCACATAGGGGGTCTACTAAAGTCTGAGATAGGTTAACACGGTTTTTTTATATAGTCCATGAATGATGAGCAGGATTTTCCCCCGAAGTCCACATACAAGCACACGGACAGATACACACATAAAAACACACATCAAAACACACACACACCAGCGCACAAACATACACAAACACACACACATAGTCACACGCACACACACAGACAAGACATACCTGCTAAGCATTTTGTCGATGAAATAACACAATAAATCTGAAATGATTTTTATCAAATACAAAATAGTACTGGAAGGTTCTAGTTACATGCAAACTACGAACACCAAAGATTCTGAAACATTTGTATAGTTTCTTGATTCAGTAGGATAATGTAAAATCCTTTTCAAGCTAAAAAATACCTGTGTTATTCAGTAATGGAAGGTTTTAGTTACATGCAAACTGCAAAAGCAAAGATTCTCACATATTTGTATAGTTTCTTGATTCTACGGATTGACATAAGATCCTTTTTAAGCTAAAAAGAAAATAGCTGTATTATTTGATAATGGAAGGCTTTAGTTAAATCCAAACTGTAAAATAAAAGATTCTCGGAATGTTTGTGCAGTTTCTGGATTCTGTGGATTAATATAAAACGCTTTTAAAGCTTGAAAAATATTTGTAATATTCAATAATTGAAGGTTTTGGTTACATGAAAATTAACGAAATTACGTAGTAACAATCACAAACATTTCTTACAAAATACGAAATACTTGTTACAAAACAAAAAATACTTCTTACAAAAAAAACAATTCTTACAAAACAAAATACATCCGTAAAGATCGATTGTTCTTTTAACAAAATACAATATACTTCTAGCTAGGTTAAATTGAGTTAACTGCTTTCAAATTAGGTTGATTTAGATTAGGTTAGTCTGACGGACCACACAAACCTAACCTAAATCAAACTAATTTGAAAGCTGTTAACTCAATATAACCTAACTTAAAATTCAGTTATGCTTCCAACTATAACTAAAATTTAAAAGATGGCAGCACTTGAGGCAGTAAAAACGTGTTGCCATCTAGATTTTTTAAAGTAAATATCATTGATTGTATTTATGTTTTTATAATGTTCGATAAGAAATGAGTGACATTTAGTAAGAACAATCACTGATTTGTTTGGATGTATTTTTGTTTTGTAGGAATTATTTTTTTGGTTTTGAAAGAAGTATATTGTATTTTGTTAGAAGAATTGGCGATCTTTTAGTATTTATATACGTTTTGTATGAATTGTTTTCATTTCGCAAGAAAAATTTTTTGTTTTTTAAGAAACATTGTATATTTTGTGAGAAAAGTTTGTGATTTCTTGGGATTTTTTTTTATTTTTTAAGAATTATGTTTTGCTTCGTAAGAAGTATTTATGTGTGTGTGTGTGCGTTTGTTTTGTAAGAAGTATTGTGTATTTTTTTAGAAGAATCTCTGACTTTTTAGAATATATTTTTGTTTTGTAAGAATAATTTTTTTTCTTAAGTAGTATTTTGTATGATCTAAGAAGAATTTGTGATCTCTCATGATGTATTTTTGTTTTTTAAGAATATTTTTTTCCTTTGTTTCAAGAATTTTTTTTTTGTAACATGTACTTTGTATTTTGTAAGAAAAATCTCTGATTTTTAGGATGTACTTCGTATTTTGTAAGAACCTTTTGTCATTGTGTAGGATGTATCTTCGTTTTTTAAGAATTTTGTTTACTTTTTAAGAAGATTTTGTGATTTCTTAGGATGTATCTTTTTTTGTAAGAATTATTTTTTTGTTTTGTAAGAAGTATTTTGTAACAAGAGTTTGTGATCTTTTGGGATGTATATTTGTTTTGTCAGAATTTTTTGCTTAGTAAGAAGTATTCCGTGTTTTGTTAGAACAATGTGATTGCTTAGGATGTATTTCGTTTTGTGAGAATTATTTTTGCTTTGTAAGAAGTATTTTGTGGTTTATTAGGATGTATTTTTGTTTTGTTTTTTAAGTTATTTTTGCTTCGAAAAGAGATTTTGGTATTTCTTTGGATGTATTTTTGTTTTGTAAGAATTACCTTTTGTTTCGTAAAAAGTATTTTGTGTGATGTAAGAAACTTTTGTGATTTTTTGGGATGTATATTTTCTTTTTAAGGAATATATTTTGTTTGTAGCAAGTATTTTGTGTTGTGTAAGAACAAGTTCTGATTTCTTAGGATGCATCTTGTATTTTGTAAGAGCTGCTTGAAATTTTTTAGGGTGTGTTTCGTTTGGTGAGAATTATTTTTGCTTCGTAAGAAGAATTTTGTGAATTCCTTGGAAGTATTTTATTTTGTAAGTAGTGTCGTCATCTATTGCCTTGGATGAATTTTTTCATGCCTTGGATGTATTTAAGCTCAATGTAGAATATGAAAAAAATTTAAAAGACAAAAAATAATCTCTTAAAATTCTAAACCTCGCGCCATAATCTCTAATCAAACCTCGTGCCATAAGCCCTAGAAAATAATAAAAATCTGAAACAATTGTTAAATATGTTAATAATTGGTTACAATCCTCAAGTGCTAGCATATCCTTAGTCAAAATTTCCCCCTATGTGTTTTTCTAAACGATGTTGATGTTCCATTCTGCTCTTGAGGTTGAATTTTTTCATGCCTTGAATCTATTAAACCCCAGGAAAATAATGAAAAAATTAAAATATATAAGAATATGGAAAATATACTCTTAAAATTTTCAGACCTCTTAAGCCCATAGGTCCTAGAAAATAATAAAAATATGAAACAAATAATAAAATATGGTAAATAATTACTCAAAATCCTCAAGTGTTAGCATATCCTTAATGAAGATTGCCCCCTAGATGTTTGTGAAAACAATATTGATGTTCCAATCTGCTCTCAAGGCTGAATATTTTCATGCCTTGGATCTAGAGGTTGAATGTTTTTATGCATTGGATCTATTCAACCTAGTGAAAATAATGAAAATGATGAAAAAAATTCAGAAAATAATCTCTTAAAATTCTCAAACCTCGGTCATAAGCCCAAGATAATAATAAAAATAGGAAACAAAATGTTAAAATTTGGGAAATAATTGCTGAAAATCCTCAAGCACTATCATACACTTATGATATTTGCCCCCAAATTCCCCCTAAGTGTGTGTGAAATTAATATTGCTGTGCTAATTTGATCTCGAGGTTTAATATTTTCATGCTTTGGGATCTATTAAACCCCATGAAAATATTAAAATATATGGAAAAAATTAAAATATGGAAAATAATTTCTTTAAATTCTCAAACCTCGGTCCATAATTCCTAAGAAAAATTAAAATATGAAACAAATGTTAAAATATACTAAATAATCACTTAAGATCCTTAAGTGCTATCATATCCATATGTCAAAATTGCCCCCTATGCCCTTCTCAAAAGGAAATTGATGTTCATTTCTGCTCTTGAGGTTGAATGTTTTCATTCCTTGGATCTATTAAATCCAATAAAAACAATCAAAAATATGAAACAAATAATAAATGTGAAATAATCTCTTAAAACTCTCAAACCTAGGGCAATATATCCAAGGATACAATAAAAATATGAAACAAATGTTAAAATATTATAAATAATTACTTAAAATCCTCAAGTGCTAGAATACCGTTAGTCAAAATTGCCCCCGCCCCTCCCTAAGTGTTTGTGAGAACGATATTGATGTACCATTCTGCTCTCGAGGTTGAATGTTTTCATGACCTGGATCTATTAAACCCTCAAAAATAGTAAAACATATGAAGAAAAAAAAATTAAAATATGGTAAATAGTATGTTAAAACTCTCAAAACCTCGGCCCTTAAGACCTAGAAAATATTAAAAATATAAAACACATATTAAAATATGGTAAATAATTGTCTAAAATCCTCAAGTGCTAGCAAATCCTTAGTCAAAATGGCTCTCAGTTGTCTGTGAAAAGAGTATCGCAGTGCCGCTCTGCTCCCTCGTGGTTGAATTTTGTATGCCCTGGATCTATTAAATCCGAGGAAAATAAGGAAATATTAGAAAAAATATTAAATATGGAAAATAATATCTTAAAACTCTCAAAACCTCGGTCCATAAGCCCTATATAAAATCAAAAATATAAAACAATTTTAAAATATAGTAAATAATTGCTTAAAATCCTCAAGTGCTAGCATATCCTTAGCCAAAATGGCCCTCAAATTTCTTTGAAAACGGTTTCGCAGTGCCACTGTTCTCTCGTGGTTGAATGTTTTTATGCCCTGGATCTATTAAAGCCCAGGAAAATAATGAAAAATATGAGACAATGAGAATAGGGACAGTAATATCTTAAAACTCTCAAACCTCGGCCCGTAAACCCTAGAAAATATTAAATATATGAAATGAGCATTAATATATGGTAAATTATCTCTAAATATCCTCAAGTTCTAGCATATCCTTAGTCAAAATTGCCATCAGATGTGTGTGAAAATGGTATTGCAATGCCACTTTGCTCTTGAGGCTGAATGTTTTCATTCCTTGGATTTATTAAACCCCATGAAAATAACGAAAAATATGGAACAAGTATTAAAACATGGTAAATAATTGCCAAAATTCCTCAAGTGCTAGCAAATCCTTTGTCAAAATGGCCCTCAGATATTTGTAAAAAGAGTATCGCTATGCCGCTCTGCTCCCTTGGTTGAATTTTGTATGCCCTGGATCTAGTAAATCCCAGAAAATAAGGACAATTTAGAAAAAAATTGAAAATATGGTAAATAATGTCTTAAAACTCTCAAAACCTCGGTCCATAAGCCTTAGATAAAATTAAAAATATAAAATTTTTTAAAATATGGTAAATAATTGCTTAAAATTCTCAAGGGCTAGCATATCCTTAGCCAAAATGGCCCTCAAATTTCTTTGAAAACGGTTTCGCAGTGCCACTGTTCTCTCGTGGTTGAATTTTGTATGCCCTGGATCTATTAAACCCCCAGGAAAATAATGAAAAATATGAAAAAAATTTAAAATATGGAAAATAATATCTTAAAACTTTAAAACCTCGGTCCATGAGCCCTAGAAAATATTAAATAGATGAAATGAATGTTAAAATACGGTAAATTATTTCTTAAAATCCTCAAGTTCTAGCATGCCCTTAGTTAAAATTGCCCTCTTATGCGTGTGAAAATGGTATCACAATACCACTTTGCTCTTGAGGTTGAATATTTTCATGCCCTGGATCTATTACACCCCATAAAAATAATGCAAAATATAAAAAAAAATATTAATATACGGAAAATAATACTTAAAATTCTCAAAGTTCACCCTATAAGCCCTAGATAATATTAACTCTATGAAACAAATGTTAAAATATGGTAAATATTTGCTTAAAATCCTCAAATGCTATTGTACTCTAAGTCAAAATTGTCCCTAGATATTTTTCGAAACGGTATTGCAATGCCACTCCGATCTCGTGGTTGAAATCTCATGGCACTGGATCTATTAGACCCCAGGAAAATAATGAAAAATATGATAAAAAATATTAAAATATGGAGAATAATATCTTAAAACTCTCAAACCTTGGCTAATAAGCCATAGAAAAAATTAAATATATGAAACAAATGTTAAAATATCGAGAATAATCTCTTAAAACTCTCAAACCTTGGCCCATAAACACAAGAAAATATTAAATAAATGAAACAAATGTTACGTTTGCGGTATTTTTAACTGTTTTTTCAGTGATTTCATAGTTTTATAATGTTTAATATCAATAAATTCTGTATTTACAAAAGTCTGTGTCGTTTTTAGATTCCTGGTTTAGGATAAAACTACAATAGATAATCATTTACATAATAGAAAATAAAGAACCATAACTATATAACACCTGTTTTCTACGTCCTGTTAGTAAATCAATAACATGGTAATGATTATCTGCGCTGATGTGGAAATCATTTAATCGATTGGAACATAGGGATTATTATTGCATGGTGATGGCTATCATATAGAAAGTATTCCTCGGAACAGAATATTGGACAGTGTTTCATAGACGAGTTGATTAAAGTGCAGTTCTATTGGATGAAAATTGGCCTTTCGAGTCCTAACGAGGACAAAAATCGTTAGAATAAAATGATCCTTTGAGAAAAAATACATTAAAAGAAAAATTAAGTTTCAAAAAGTATTATGTAACAACCCACGTGTGAGTCCTCCTCAATCAAAAGCAACGGATTTCCCAAGGATTCTGAAGAAATACATCACATGAGAATGCGTCATCCATAATCATTCCCCTTGACGTAAGAACTAAAGAAAAAGTGCCTTGAAAAAAACATCTTGATATGTCTTGAAGCGTCTTGAAATGTATTAATAAAATTCATCTACCTAGCACTGTCATTGTATAATATATGCACTGTCATTATGTAGCATGTGCGCTGTCTTTACTTAATACCCATTTGTGCGCTGTCATTAAGTTATTTCTGATAAATCCCCACGTACGATAGCATTACCCTCAACTCCAATTACATAGGTTAAAATCCCCTATGGTATAACACCTGCTGAGTCACGCATGACTCACAACCCCCATTACGTAGCAACCGAATGTAAGCATTCCCTAACATATGCATCACTTTCCTTCCCCCTATGACCTAACAAACACCTGTTGGGCAGTCGTATAGGGATGACTTTAAAACTATTGGGTAGGAATGACTTTAACAGGGATTACTAGGGATGCGCTGGAAATCGTATGGGAATCTGCTAGGGATGCGCTGGAGTCTGTAATGCCTTTACTACTCCCCTTTAGATTTTTCCTCCATCAGTTCAACGGAATTACCCTGGTTACCCATGTTTCTGATTCGTCACGACCCCTCGAAGGGAGACTTTGACGTCAAGAAACAAATAGCGAGAAAAATGTGCTTCAAACGATCTATATTTATTTAACTTCTTGAGAACTGGACCGACTTAAGCCATTCGCTACACATCTCAAAGTATCGGTACTAATTATCTTAAATTTTGTCCATCCTGACATGCGTAGTCTTCACTATCATCATTTCCTAGTCTTACCTAGTATCATTTCCTAGATCATATTCCTAGTCTTTCACTATCATCATGTTCATTCAATAGACCAGAACTGTCTTTTCACTTGGAAAGACAGAAATAAACTTTGCTATGTAGGGTAAACTTGAGACAAGGAAAGACACTTCTTCCACAAAAGTGGATGAGTTTTTTCTTGTCCCAAGGCTGTTGGGTTTCAAACCTGTTATTTTTATTGAAAAAATCCAAAAATGTGCAATCAGCCTATAGATTTATGTCTCCTCTAAATGTGGGGTACTACAAGTGTGTTTTTTGAGGCATGAATCCAGATAACAACCATTCGCCCACTGCAGTACAGAGAGCATACCCAGAAGAAGAAGCTGCAACCCCCTCCCCCCATACAAAAAACCTTCGAAAGAGGAAAGGCAGTCAGTAAAGACCCAATAAGTTACCTTGCGATAATTACCAAGTAGTCGAAATTTCTGAAGTTGTATTATAATAAATTTGTACTAAATTCAGTTTAAATAACCAAAGTAGTAAAAAAGATAGAGACGCCACGTTTGGGCTCTAAAAAAAGGCTAAGACCAGAACTGTCTTTTCACTTGGAAAAGGGTTGATAATAGCCTTTTTGCGGCAGTTTTCCAGCCCTTAGAGCCCCACTAGATAAATGACAGCAATTAAAACAAAACACAGAATCCAAGTTTTATGAGTCTTCAATTCATTCTTAAGTCTTAAAGTAATGCACACTGAATTTCCTTCTGTTAGAAATGAGAGCCTGATATCTCTGAAATGAGAGCCTGATATATCTCAAGAAGAGGTTAAGCTGGTTAGTCGGTACGCCTCGTAGATTTACTTGAGATAGATTTTCGACCGCTAATGGAGCCTGCAACGGGTTCGGGAATACAGACCACTCTTTAATGTTGACCCGGTTCATTTATTGTTCTGCTTGTTTCTGAAGGTTTGTCACAGGTACGGGAAATTATATCCAGTAACCTGACACTTTGAGCACTGGTATTATTGCCAGTTTCTTTAACTGAAGTATCTTCATTTTTCTTCTGGATTTTTACTGAAAAATAAGTCCAAAGTTTGTTGTCGCTTTTCACTCAATGTTTGAATACGGATTCGCAAGAGCCAAAAATATAAACTGACGAGCTGACGCATAGTTTTTGACTGAACATAATGACAGCAATCAGACTACCTGCTGTCAGAGATCATAACACCGTGTAAGACAGTGGAGAGGAATTGTTTTACAGTTTTCAAAACAAGGTTGTCTACTAACGGTATATTCGGGTAAATAGTGACTAAGACCACAGTGCCTTTCCATCATAAGTATCCAAAAGAAGAAGAACAATAGAAAATTATTTTCGTAAGACAGTGGAAATTCTAAACTGAATGAATATTTCGATCCTATGTCCATGGGCCGTCCTCAACAAAACATAAATATATAAAAGAAAAGAGACTTACAATAGCATACCACCATTAAAACTAAAATGAAAATTTTAAAACAGTCCGAGCATCCTTACTTCAGTGAACTTCGCTGATCAAAACATTTTCGGTTGTACGTCCCTCCACCGTAAGAGCTAAAAATCAAAAGTCACCAATTTTCAAATACTATCCCAGGAATTGAAATTCTATGGCTGGCCTAGGCAAAAGAAAAAAATAGGGCCAGTGTATATCAGAGAAGCCCTCCTCAAAGTGCACCTAGGTTTTGATAAACCTTTTCGCTTTTTTTGCCAGAACTTTCTACCAAATGATTCAGAATTCAGCACTTTTTGTATTTTTTCCGTTTTGAATGGGTGATTTAGGTACGCTGAAGCCTCTTTTGTCCCTTTGTTGAGGCAGAAAAGGGGGCAAACTGGGGTCTGAGGGGGTAAACTTGGGTCTGGAGGGGACAGTTGCTTCCCCTGCCCCATAGCAAATTACGCCCCTGTTTTTGCCAATCTATACGTTTAAAGCCAACAAGAAAGAAACAAAAAACAGGAAATCATAATTTTAGCAAGTATACATTCTGAATTCATCTCAACTTTTTTTTTAATTGGCAAATTATCTTAGTCGCCAGCTGCACAAAAAGATACAGAAAAATTCTTTAAAAAATTCTTCAATAGGGCATTATGAGGCTAAAGCCTCATTATTTGAGCTGGTTAATCAAGAAAATGTGTTGGGTTGAACTTGTAAAGAGTAAAAATAGGCAAAATATAACTTAAAATAATATAGAAACCGCAGTAGAAATTGTAGAACTCAGAAGTTTTGTTTAGATATGGGGCTGTTGGCCAAAGACATTCACGTAATCCCTCTTTCCAAAGTTAAGCGGAGCTTTCAATACCAAGATTCCCCTAAGCATCCTCCCTTATAAAAATGACTCCATAGACATTAAGTGCACTCCTGATTTGGAATCTAATTGCCAATTTTTCCTCAACTCCAAAACCAATCATTTTTGCAATGAATTTACGGTCGAATCTAACTTTACTATTTTGACATAAAAATCATCAGTGCTAATTACGGCTGCGACAGAATTTGTTGAATTAAGCCAGAGAAAACCATTTTCAACGGCATGTGGATTTGTTTAATTCAGGGATATCCGATCTAGAGCCCACCCGAGATTTTTGTTTGGCCCGCTAGTCATTTTAGCTCCAAGTAGCATTGGCATTGAAAATTTATAAACGTGGGGCAGCATATATTGTTGTGAACATTTATTTTCATCCATGAAAAGCATCAAAACTGCAGAAAAAAAACATTGATAATGTTAAAAATCTTATTAACTTGGTATTGTATAAATAAATTTCTGTTTCTTTTTATGTGTGTGGTAATTTGCTATTTTCAAAGATGAAATTATTGGCTTTTAATTAATTCCTTTATGTGCTCATTTTTCTTTGAATTCAATAGGTTCTGCGGCCCTTTGAAGTACCTCAAGTGACAATGCAGCCCACTATAATAAAGATTATACATCCCTGGTTTATTTAAACCTAGCTTGAACAGAGATCGGTCAAAATTCAGTCAGAATTATTCACCAATAAATACAAATTTAAAATACAATAGCCTACTCTTATTACCCCTCGATAGGCTCCATGGCCAGGGATACAAGGGGGATACAACAACAAAAATCAATAGAAGCAACAACTTAAAAAAAAAAAAAAAAACTATACGCTGACAAAACAATAAATTTACCTAAGAAAATTATTTTTGGCTTATGTAACGATAGTGTGACATAATTTACGTCAATTTAAGAATTACTAATTTATAAATGCACGCTCCGAAAGTTTAAAAATTTATCAATTCTGCATAAATAAATTTGCCATCAAATTGAATATCAATGTCAAATCAAAATAACGCATTTTATGAAAATTAGAGACAATAGATTAGAATACTATACTTGTCGAACCCCCTTAATGTTAGACAACGCTACCATAAAACTACAAAGAAGAATTTACACCTGACCCTTCGAACACCAAACATAGACTGTTATACCTACAGTAATATATACATAAACTATTGTAGCAGTCAATGTCAGTGGCAATATCCTTATCAAGTTACTATTGCACATTAAATTGCTAACACATGAGGCGGTAGGGGATCACTACGGCAAAAAATATTAGGGGAGCCTAAGTTAGATGACGATCTGGTTCCAATTCCGAAACTTTCTAATAAAACTCTATTTAAATAATGAAGCAGTGAAGAAAAAAAAGAGAACAATAGCCAAATATTATACAAAATTAAAGAGAACATACCTGAGGCCTGGGAGTCAAAACGCAGAGATGACAACCATACACCATGAAAAGAAATACATAAGGGACATCAACTCCTCAGAGGAAAAAAAATGCTATTCTGTTTGATTCTTAACTAAATACTCCTTAAGAATTCTTTTCAAAAGTCCCAAACGTATGACATCTCTGTACTGAAGAAGGTAGGGAATTCCAGACCTGTTGACAAGCAATGAGACGATTGAAATCCGATCGCATAGTAGGGGTAGGAGGAATGCAGATATTAAATGAAGAACGGAGCTGAATCCGAAATAAATACAGGAGTTTTAGAAGAGATTTGGGAAGATTTCCATGAAGCTGATGAAAGACAAAAGAAGCGCTAGAAAGAATGTAAATAGATTGTAGATTTAAAAGTGGTGTTGGTGAGGAATGGTTGGTGTCCATATCCAGACACCGTGCTTTATTATGCATGACAGGAAGTGACCGCAGCGTAGAAGGAAAGGTGGACATCCATACAATGGGACAATAGGAAACATACAAAAATACATAAGGGACATAAACTCCTCAGAGGAAAAAAATGCTACTCTGTTTGATTCTTATCTAAATGGTTCTTAAGAATTTTTTTAAAAGTCCCAAACGAGTGGCCTGTCTGTACTGAAGAAGGTAGGGAATTTCAGACCTGTTGACAAGCAATGAGGGGATTGAAATCTGACCGTACAATTTTAATAAACCAACAAAATGTTCTAGTGTTAAAGAATAGAACATCCCTGATGTTCAGTGATTACTAAATGTTCTACTGTTAAACAATCTAAATTATATAGCTTCAAATGAAGTGAACTCAAATTCAGTGAGAATTTACAGAATTTTACTCAAAAATCAAAAGCACATGTGTCCAAATGGCACCCCATCATATTATGGACACCAAGTAAAGGTACCGTTAAACGTGTGAAAGTACTTCAACAGCCGCAATTTTATTATCTCCCTCTCATGGTTATCTCTCTGTAAAAGTCAAGAGCCATCAAGACGGCAAAAAGAATAATAAAAGGTAAATTAGAGTCACTTAGTTGACAAGAAAAGCATGCATCATCTATAAGCATGAAAAGCTGTCAAATTGTCAGCAGAAGACCCTCCTATGAAGCGCAATAAAGTCATAACTGAGACAGATAAGATAAAGCTTGGCTTGATATACGAGACAAGAACGCTTGCAGCGTCTTGAGCCTCTTAAAGTGTAATGGTTTTCAAACCCAATCTTCCTTTGAATTTTGAAATTCACTCAATGACTTTTTGGACATTTAGTATAGCTAACCTATATTTCGATTTTTTTATTTCTACTATCCGAATTTTTAAGACTCTAAGTGGACATTTCCGAGGAGCTGATGTCTCCAAATTGGGTCTCTGTTTATTTTTGTAGGTGGAATCATGTACTACTCCCCTGACTAGCTTGGATTTTATGGAGGGGGGACTGTTTGGGTTAGTGATGTGAGTGTATAATTTAAAAAATTTTTGATGGATCTTTTTGTTTAATCTTTCGTTTTATTTCTCCACTTTTTTTCCTGACCATATAGCCTTACGGGGAGACTAAGTTGAAGTATTTTACTGTTTTGGTATGTAAATACTGTGGACTTTGCTAAATATTTATATATTTCTTGTTTTTTTTTCAATAAACTCAATTCAATTCATGAACTGTTGCTTAAATACTGAAGAGTAACTTTGCTGTGACTTACCTTAGGTTCGCCCAGAGGTTTACACAAGAGCAAAATTTTCCTATTACCGCAATTTAATTGCAGATTTTGACGATTTTGGTTGCTTTGTCAAGCAGTTTATAAAGATGTAAAAATTCAACTTTAATTGGGCAACTGAATGATTTTTTATTCTTTTTTCAACATAACAGCAACAGTAATGGAAGAAACAGACCAAATTGAAAATAATATGACTGGGAAGGTGATTATGGCTGTTCGTTTCACCAGAGCTATATACAAAAAAAAGAATGGGACACAAAGCGAAGTTTCGGTCTTTGGAGACTGAGAGTAGAACATCATCTTGATTCATTTCAGCCATGCTCAACAGCGCATCAACCATGTCTATAACTTTAAATATTTTACCACTACACCACTGTGTACAGGGGTGACAGAAAATGAAGTTTTTTTTGGAGAGTATTTAAAGAGAATATCCATTTCAACCACACTCAACCACGCATCAACTATTTCAACAACTTTGAATATTTTGTCAATAAATCGCCTTGTGAAAGCCTGAATGTCGTAACTGACACCCCTAGTCAAAATGGAGTTACGAACCCTACCAGAGTTACTTTTACAAGCTTTCTAATGGTGTATTTCGTTTTGTTGTATGATGCCTCACGGCTGAGTGAATAAAAAATTCAACTTTATCGTAAGTGCATGTTTTTCACTTTTATGAAAGCTGAAATTGTCGTAACTGACCGAATGATTACCCTTTATCTCAGTCAAAACTGAAGAAAGCCTCATTTTGAATAGACAAATTGATAGATCTCTTCAAACCCTTTCGAACCATGTGCTTAACTCATTTTCGGAAAAAAGTGGACTTACGCCCATTTTGTTTAACGCCACAGAATTGTGTTTTATTATTCCCCCCCCCCACCCCCAGAAATTATCCCTGCGCACGCGTCTGATACATGTATTTTGAATGTTATTGACGGGGAATGTTGGATATATATACAAATAGTACCAGAAGCCTTAGCTTCACCTGGCGTCTGGTCCTTGGCACGCGGCAAGGTTGTTTAAATGCGATTGTCAAACTACGCTTAAGCATAATTGCGGTGTTACTCTTTGGTTATAAGTTATGAAGTGTCAAATCAGCCATTTCAATTGAATTAAGAAATTCTGGCGTGAATTCAATCCCTCCTTTCTGCTTATGCTTTACAGAATCATAAATTTTATAGGATATGTATTCTCCTGGGATTCGTTGTGATTCTTCGTGTTGGTTCTCTTCTAACCACAGAATTTGTTTGCGATTCGAAACGGTCCTCGCTGTCGCTTGTGTTCTAAATGCAAATATCACTGTCCAGCTCTTTTATTTGTAATTGGCTGTGATGCTTGTTGATGATGCTATGTATAATGGTTAATATATATAATAAAATCTAAATCATAAAAACTACATGATATACATAATACGAAATATCTAATTTAACAAGTGACAGATAAAAAAAAGGTAAAAAAGTTAAAAATAACAAATAAACAAAAACACAATTGTATGTTAAACTTTAGTTAAACTTTATTATATACAATACCTGAATATAATTAGGATACTTAAATGTGATTATAAATTATAAATCTAGCTTTTCAAATTTGCATATATAAGCACCCTTTTCAGGTTTTTTCGCAGGTCTTAATTGAAAAATAGTATGAAGGTCCTTGTTACACTCCACGATTCATATACATTCTTTTTCAACTTCCAATTATTATATTACTCCTGTTACTACTACCAACAGCTCACTGTAGTACCAATCTGCCAAATGTAAGCATTGCTCTGCACGTTCCACCTCCACCCTAACCTTTTCAAAGCTTCATTCTTTACCTCTCATGGGAAGTCCCAATTTTCTTCCTACCCTTCTTATGACCTCTTACCATTCTTATAGCATCATATAACGTATTACACCTACGCAAAAGACCATTATCTGGCAAAAAGAAAATTAATTTAGCTCACTGACTTGCTGTGCTACTGACATCGCAAGATATAATACGCTTCTTAAGAAGCCCAAGCTTGAGACAAGGCGCATTATAATAATTCGTGTTAAGTTCTTTTTTTAATCAACCCCTTGAAGAGGAACCCTACCTTCCAATATAACCTTACATGCATCAGGCTTGATTTTTCAAGGGTTTGCCCGACTGGGATCCTGAGATGTTGCTATCCTTTTGGAACTTTTAGCATAGTAAACGAAAAGAATAAAATAATTCTCAGAAATAGGTAGTTTATTTGGGTGGTCTCAATACATAATGTTCTTATGTATTGTCTGCGGAAGCGTGGCAGCCAAACTCCGTGAAAGTAGTGATAAGCTTTTTTCTTTCTTATAATTACCGTAAATAAAACCTTGTATAAAACCTTGATTACTTCGCTCTGCTGGTCCTCTCTTCAAAAACAGCCTAGCAAACACTTTTTGGCAATTATCCCAGAAGTATTGAAAAGGACTGCTATGACCTTTTGCCATGACTGTGACGACAAGAGAAAAGTTCTTTGACATTAGTAGATTATCTAATTAGATGAAAAAACCCGACATGTTTTGAATCATGAAGTAAGGTGTACTTGTAGATTATTCATTTTTTTCTTGACAATTGTCATTTTTATTTATTTATTTATTTATTTATTTATTTATTACCCCTCAAAAAAAGGTGAAAAAGACAGATTTTGTTTAAAAGCAAATTTTTTAAAATGTTTCATCCAGATTATGCGCCACCGACTTTATTGAACATATAGAGAAACTATTTGAAACTTATTTTTCTCTTCTCTAAATTATTAGGAGCATCACTTTGCAGTGTAACTTTTCAGAAACAATTTTAAAGGCAATTTATTTTTTTGTATTTTTTTGTTTAGACCAGGGCACTTCGTATCGAAACAGTTGTCGTAAAAACTTCGAAAAGGGCTCATTCGATTGGAAATTCGAAGGGCTTGAGTCCTTTTTAATAGTCGAAAGTGATAAGGGCCCATTCGATTGGAAATTCGAAGGGCTTGAGTGCTTTTTAATAGTCGAAAGTGATTGGAAGAAAACGAACACCCCTCTGACACCCAACATTTCCCCAACCACATCCAATCAAAATTTTTAGATAAACATTTTGTTTGACGTGGTCAAAAGGTCCGGAAATTATTTTTTTGAGGATGAGCCCCCCCCCCCAAAGCCCTCAGGGCAAGGGCTGCAAGTTATGGCCTGGGGGCAGATAAGGTGTTTATAGAACGCGTTGTTTTAGAAACTTCAAAAAGGACTTATTTGATTGGAAATTAAAAGGGCTAGTGCCTTTTTGAATAGTCAAAAGTGATTGTAGGGCAACTAACCCCCCCCCCCCTTCACACCCACAATTTCCCCAAACACATCAAATGAAAATTTTGATACAGCCATTTTGTTAAACGTAGTTAAAAGCTCTAGAAATTAGGTCTTTGAGGATAACAACCCCCCACAGCCCTCAGGGTAAGGATTGTAGGTTAAGCCCTGGGGACATCTAAGGTTTTTATAGAAAGCGTTGCCGTAGAAACTTCAAAAAGGGCTCATTCGATCGGGAATTGAATGGGCTAGTGCCCTTTTTAATAGTGAAAGTGATTAGAGGGCAACTAACCCCCCTCTCACGCCCACCAATTCCCCAAACACAGCCAATCAAAACTTTGAAAAAGCCATTTTGTTCAACATAGTTGAAAGGTCCGAAAATTGTGTCTTTGAGGGTAACACTCCTCCCACAGCCCTCAGAGCAAGGGTTGTAAGTATTGCCCTTTGGACATATAAGTTTCCTATAGAAAGCGTTGTCGTAAAAACTTCCAAAAGGGCTCATTCGATTGGAACTTTGAAGGGCTTGTAACCTTTTTAATAATCGAAAGTGATTGGAGGAAAACTAACACCCCTGTCACCCCCACCATTTCCCAAAACACATCCAATCAAAATTCGGGATAGCTGTTTCATTCAACGTAGTTGAAAGTTCCAGAAATAAGGTCTTTGAGGATGGCAACCCCTCACAGCCTACAGGTAAACGGTTGTAAGTTATGCCCTGGGGGCATAGAAGGTTTTTATAGAACACGTTTTTCTGGGGACTTCAAAAAGGGCTCATTCAATTGGAAATTGAAAGGGCTAGTGCTCTTTTCAATAGTCGAAAGGGATTGGAGGGCAAATACCCCCCCCCCGCTTAGGCTCACCCCTTCCCCAAACATATCCAATCAAAATTATGAGATAGCCATTTTTCAACATTGTTGACAGGTTCATAAGTTATATCTTTGATGAAGACACTCCCCTCAAAGCCCTCATAGCAAGGGTTGTAAGTTATGCCCTGGGGGTATACAAGTTTGTATAGAAAGCATCGTCATAGAAACTTCAGAAAGGGCTCATTTGATTGGAAATTGAAAGGGCTAGTGCCATTTTTAATAGTCGAAATTAATTAGAGGGCAACTAACCCGTCTCTCACGTCCACTATTTCTCCAAACACATCCAATCAAAATTTTGAGACAGCTATTTTTTCAGCTTAGTTTAAATTTATACCCTGTGGGCATATAAGGTTTGTATGGAAAGGGTGGTCATAGAAACTTCGGAGGGGGTTCATTGTATTGGTCATTAGAAGTTATAGTACCCTATATCAGATTAAAAGTGATCAAAGTTCAGATATCCCCTCCCACACCTCGTATTTTCCTGAAATGAATCTGATAGAGATTTTGAAATGGCCATTTGTTGCCGTAGAAACTTCTAAATAGGCTAATTCGATTGGAAATTGAAAAGGCTAGTGCCAATTTAATTAGCCAAAAGTTACTGAAGGACAATTAACCCCTCCAATGTCCACCATTTCCCCAAACACATCCAAAATTTTGAGGTAGCCATTTTGTTCAACGTAGTAGAAAGGTCCAGAAATTATGTATTTGAGGATGATAACCCTCCTACAGCCTTCAGGGTAAGGGTGGTAAGTTATGCCCTTGGGGCAAATAAGGTTTATATAGAAAGGGCGATCATATAAACTTCGGAGGGTGGATTATTGGATTACTAATCAGAAGATCTAATGCCCTTTTTGGGATTCAGAGTGATTGAACGGTCGATACCCCCCTACACCTAGTATTTTCCCGAAATGCATCTGATACAAATTTTGACATGGTCATTGGTTGTCGTAGAAACTTCCAAAAATCCTTCCAATCTGTCTTAGAAATTATCCAAGTCGAGTATCATAATACTCCTTCCTGTTTGAAAGCAAAATATTATATGACTGTGGAATTTTTATGTTCGATTAAAAATTCAAGTTCATTCAATCTGATAAATTCATATAAAGTTTCTGCTAAGATTATTTATTAGTTCAATGAAAAAATTTGAAACGGCCTGAACCATGTTTTCTTCCTAGGGTTTGGAATACAAGTGAAATATTTCAATATGCCTTTTTTGCGTGAAATTTCCTTTGACGTTTCACAGGCTGGGTAATTTTCTGAGGGGGAGGGCTAGTTTTTTGGTGGTACTTGTGAGGGGCTTATGGGTAGAATTTTTCGTGTGAGGAACCTTTGTCAGGGAAGTTTCTGAGAGAACATCTTGTTATCTATCTTGTCCAGGCATTGTAGAACTTAGGGAATATTGAGGCAGATGCTGAACTAAAATCAAAAAGAACTTTGATCATGTAGATTGTTAGTAGGGTTACAAAGCAATATCACAATACCGGCTTACATTATTAAGTTAGACCTTCCAGGTTAACTTGTGACAGATTTTAAACTAGCCAGAAGACACTATGTTTATGCTTTTGATACTGCTTCTAGGGTTACTGTGACTAAGACACTTAAGGGCATTACGCTGAAACATTTAGGGGGAGTTTCAATTAACAAGAAACTATACACATGCAAGTATTAAGACGGCATATAAGCACTAACTTGCTATGATAGAGCAGCGCTGCTCTATCACAGCAAGTAATATCATTTATATTTTAAAGGAGCTAATTTGGTTGGAAATTCAAAGTTCTAGTACCCTTTTTAAGAGTCAAAAGCTATTGGAGGGTAATCAGCTCTCCTCTTTAGCTCATAATTTTAAGATATTTCCAACCAAAATTTAATATAGCTATTTTGGTCAGCATAGCTGAACGGTCTTCTTACTGTATCTCTTGGGTTAATGCGTAGGTCAACCTCCCATAGTTATGCAAATTCCCGATTATGTGTAAAAAAAACTAAAGGTTACCTTAAGAATAAATCAAAATGCACTGTGTTAATGCTAATTCCCAATAAGGCATCTCAGAAGTATCCCAACACCAACTGAGGGTATTATGTTCAAACTTTCAGGGCTGATTTTATTACTACATCTCTTCAAATTTAACCAACTCAAAATAGTGAAGTGTATCCAAGCTATCAAAGAGCGTAAACGGATTTTTTGTTGTGTATGGTATCAAGTTTTCTATTTCAGGTCAACTAGAGGAGGTACGAAACTAAATTAAACAATACTATTTGTGTCCAGATTTTTAAAAGGATGTATGTTGTTAAAAATCGCTGAAAATTTCCTCCATCATACAAATAGCAGGTCAAACTAAAAAGTCTTGAAAAAAACAAAAAGGTTTAAACTAGTATTTTCTTTTTCCCTTAAAAAACTATGTCAATATAAAAAAGAACTGAATTTAATTAAAACAAAAATTCCAAAAAACAAGTTTTTCAATGAAAAGTAAAGTACTCCATTAAACCAAAAATAAGCAAAAATGAAATCAAATAATCTACCAAGCGTAAAACTACCACAGGTCAGCATCGATAAATAAATGAAACCCAAAACGAACAGGATTTACAATAAATAACCGAGTCAAACTCAAAACGAGCAGAAATCAACATGAATAGGGTTCAAAACCCCTTTGGCCTTCCAAGGCCAGAATAAAACTTGTACTCTACTGGAAAAAAATACAAATGAATGTGCATTGTCAGTTTAATGCACATATACTGATATTTATTAATCAAAATGTTAATAATATTTGATTTATTAAAGCTATAGAAGTAAAAACATTCATATTTTTTCAGTAAAGTGCAAACTATGTTCTGGCCTTGGGAAGGCAAAGGGGTTTTGAGCCCTACTCGTGTTAATTTCTGCTCGTTTTGAGTTTGACTCGGTTATTTATTGTAACTTCTGTTCGTTTTCGGTTTCATTTATTTATCGATGCTGACTCGTGGTAGTTTTACGCTTGGTAGATTATTTGATTTTATTTTTGCTCATTTTTGGTTTAATGCAGTTCTTCACTTTTCTTTAAAACACTTTTTTTCGTGGAAAAAGTTTTTTTTTATTTAATTAAATAAAAGAAGGACACGTTTTTTCAACTGAAAGTAAGGAGCAATATTAAAACTTAAAACGAACAGAAATTATTGCGTATATGAGGAGGTTCGCCCCCTCGTTGATACTTCGCTCTTTCCGCTAAAGATTGAATTGTGCTCCAATTCTTTAAAAATGACTCTTAAATCCCAAAAGTCGTTTAATTAGAATAGATAGTTTTTTTTGACAAAGTAATAAAAAACTTTAGCGTGAAGAGCGAGGTATTAATGAGGGGGTGAACCTCCTCATATACGCAATAATTTCGGCTCGTTTCATATTTTGCTGTTGCTCCTTAGTTTCAGTTGAAAAAACTAGTTTTTTTATTTAGCTTGTGATCGTATTTTAGATAATGCTGGAAAATCCAGTACCCCCTTCATGGAAAATGTCTTACCCCCATGAAAAATTCCTACATTGAAAGATCCTCCCACTTAACCACCCCCCACCAGAAAAATCCTTTCTGAAAACGTCTGTATGTTTTCCAATAACCAATACTATAAGTAAACAATAGGGAAAGTTCATAGCTTGCAGTCCTTCTCCCGGGGACTTTGGAGGGTTAAGTCATCCTCAAAGACATATTTACTTGGTTTTTCGACTATTCTGAGCTAAATGGGAATCTTAGAATTTTGATCGGGTGACTTTTTGAAAAATGAGCGTGGGAGGGAGCCTAGTTGCCCTCCATTTTGTTTGCCACTTAAAAAGGGCACTAGAACTTTTAGTTTTCGTTCTAATTAGCTGTCTCCCAATATTCTAGGACCATTGGGTCGATAAAATAACCCCTGGTGAAAAAAAAAAAAAAATAAACAAGCATCCGAGTCTTTCTTCTGGCAAAAAATACAAAATTCCACATCTTGCAGATAGGAGCTTGAAGCCCCTACAGTAAATTTCTCTGATACGCTGAATCTGATGGTGTCATTTTCATTAAGATTCTATGAATTTTAGGGTGTGTTTTCCCCGTTTTTTCAAAAATCAGGCAAATGTTCTTAGGCTCGTAACCGTAGGCGTCTTCTCTTCCATGGGAAAAATTCAATAATGTCTCCACTCTAACTTTTAAGCTGTAGTTCACCCCAGAGTGACAATACATGACTCCCCCCTCCATCAAGACATTTTTCAGGCATTTTCTAATAAAATTTATGTCTTTAAATCCAGTGATTCAAGTTTTTTTTTTTTGCAACCCAAGCCAATCATAATGCCCCACAAAATACTCTACAATGCCATAGCATTTCACCCATGTGACAGCCCCCCACCCAACACCCTAGATGACCTGATATTAGTGATACATTTGAACCATATTAAGAGGTGTTATTGAAAGACTTTTAACGAAAATACCCTTTTTTCATTAAGATAATTTTATGAATATTGAAAAATATCCTAACAATATGTTCCACCTCCCACCTTATCTTTAAGCTCTAGAGTATACTAGTCAATGACAATTCATACCACCTTGGTATGTCCTGGATGATATTAAACACCCCCATGTCTTCACTACATCTCCCCCAAAAAATCTTTCAGGCATTTCCTAATAAAATTATGGTTCTAAACCCCGTGATTAAAGTTTTTGCAATCCGGCCCTATCATAATGCCCCATCCAACACCGTATGGCACCCCCCCCCCCATGGGTAAAGTGATATTAGTTATACACTTAAACCATATTAATAACTATTATTGGAAGACTTTTAACGAAAATATCCTTTCTTTGAGTTAAACTTACGAATATTGAAAAATATCATAACAATAGGTTCCACCTCCCACCTTATCTTTCTTCTTTGAAGTATACTAGTAAATGACAATGCATACCACCTTAGTAAATTATTGATGATATTAAACACCCCCATGACATCACTACATCTCCCCCACGAAATCTTTCAAGCATTTCCTAATAAAAATTATGGTTTTAAATCCCATGATTCAAGTTTTTTGTAACCCCGCCCTATGCGCGACAAAACACTCGATACCGCCATGGAATCACCCATTCCATCACCATATGGCACTGCCCCCCCCCCCCGGGTGAGCTGATATTAGTGGTATATTCAAACCATATTAAGAGGTATTATTGAAAAACTTTTAACGAAAATATCCATTTCTTGGAGTTAAGCTGACGAATATTTCACATTATCCTAACATTAGATTTCAACATTAACACGCTCAAATTTCTCTTAGAAATAATATTTTTCGTCAGTGATAACACGTTTTCTGTTTGAACTAGCAAGTTTTCAGTCAAAAATACCAATTTTTCTTAGATGTAAAAATATTTTTATTGTGATAACAACTTTTCGGTAAGATGTAGCAATTTTTCCTAACCCTAACAAATTTTCTCATCTGAATAAGAATATCTCATTAAGACAGTATCAGAGTTTTACTTAAAATTAATATAATCTCTCTCCGAAGCATCAGCTTTTTTCCTTAATACTAACATCATTTTACAGAATATACACAAATTTCTTTCAGAAATAAAACTTACCGTCAGTGATAATACGTTTTCTGTTCGAAATAGCAATTTTTCTGTCAAAGATACCAAATTTTTCTTAGAAGTAACAATTTTTTGATCGTGATAACAAATTTTCTGTCAGAAGTAGCAAGTTTTCCTTAACACTAACAAATCTTCTCTTGTGAAGTAACAGCATTTTTCTATATCACTAATAAACTTTTACTTAACACTAACAGATTTTCTTTGAAGCCTCAACTTCTTCCTTAATACTAACAAACTTTTAATTAACACTAACAGATTTTCACTTCGAAGCAACATTTTTCGTCATTGATAATATGTTTTCTGCTGGAAATAGTAAGTTTTCTACCAAATATACCAAATTTTTATTAGAAATAACAACTTCTTGTTATGACGATAATTTTTCTGCTAGAAGTCACAAACTCTCTGGCAGAAATACACAATTTTTCTTAGTAGTAGCAATTTTTTCGTTATAACAACAAGTTTTCTGCCAGAAGTAACAAGTTATCCTTAACACTAGCAAATATTCCCTTCGAAGTATCAAGTCTTTTCCGTAAAACTAACACACTTTTACTTAACAAACTCAAATTTCTCTTAGAAATAATATTTTTGGTCAGTGATAACACATTTATTGCTCGAACTAGCAAGTTTTCTGTAAAAGATACCAAATTTTTTTTCTTAGAAGTAACAATTTTTATTGTGTAAACAACTTTTCTGTCAGAAGTAGCAAGTTTTCCTTAACACTAACAAATTGTCTCATCGAAGCAACAACATTCGTCCTTAATACTGACAAATTTTACTTATAAATAATAGATGTTTGCTTTGATGCAACAACTTTTTTTCCTTAATACTAACAAAGTTTTTCTTAACACACTTAAATTTCTTTTAGACGTAACCTTTCTTGTCATTGATAAGACGTTCTCTGCAAGAACTGTCAAGTCTTCAGCCAAGAATGACAAATTTTTCTTAGAAATAGTAACTTTTTGGGATAATAAAATTAACTTTTCTGTAACAAGAAGCAAGTTTTTCCTTAGTCCTTACATATCTTTTCATCTAAGCCACTACAACCCCCTCTGACATCGACGTCCCTTCACCAATCAGTAACTGACAGACCCTTCGAAGTGTCAACTTTTTTTCCTTAATGATAACAAATGTTCTCTTCAAAGTAAAAACATTCTTCCTTAATAATAACAAAGTTTTGCTTAACACTAACGGATTTTCTCTTCGAAGTAACATTTCTTGTCACTGATAACAAGTTTTCCGCTTGAACTAGCAAGTTTTCCGCCAAAGATACCAATTTTCTCTTGCAAGCAACAATTTATCGTTATGATGACCACTTATACGTTAGAAGTAACAAACTTTCTGTCAAACATACACAATTTCTTTTAGAAGTAGTAATTTTTCGTTATGATAACAAGTTTTCTGCGAGAAGTAGCAAATTTTCCTTAACACTAACAAATTTTTCCTTCCAAGTATCAATTGTTTTTCTTTAATACTAACAAACGTTTACTTAAACACTCAAATTTCTCTTAGAAGTAACATTTCTCATCAGTGCTAACACATTTTTGCTTGAACTAGCAAGTTTTCTGTCAAAGATACCTGATGGTAACCTAAGCTAGATGAACCTAACTTAAACATACAAAAACTTGGTGCTATTAGAACAAATAGTGCTTGGTGCTATGAAACAAATAGTTCGAACAGAAAACGTGTTATAAATCACGAAATATGTTATTTCTAAGAGAAATTTGAGTGTTTAAGTAAAAGCATGTTTGCATTAAGGAAAAAAAGTTTACTCTTCAACTGGAAAATGTTTTTGTGTTAGGTAAAAGTTTGTTAGCATTAAGGACAAGTACTGTTGCTTAGGTGAGACAAATTCTTAGTGTTAAAGAAAACTATCTACTTCTGCCAGAAAAGTTGTTATCACAATAAAAAAAATTTTACTTCTAAGAAAAATTGGTATCTTTGACAGAAAAATTCCTAGTTCGAACAGAAAACGTGTTATCAATGACGAAAAATATTATTTATAAGAGACATTTTAGTGTGTTAGGCAAAGGTGTGTTAGTTTTAAGAGAAAAAGTTTATACTTCGAAGGAAAAATTTTGTTAGTGTTAAGGAAAACTTGCTACTTCTTGCAAAAAACTTGTTATTATAACGAAAAAATTGTTACTTCTAAAAAAAATTTTTTATGTTTGATAGAAATTTTGTTACTTTTAAAAAATAAATGGTTATCATAACGAAAAATTGTTACTTCCAAGAGAAATTTGGTATCTTTGGCGGAAAACTTGCTAGTTCAAGCAGAAGACGTGTTATCAGTGGCGAAAAATGTTGCTTCGAAGTGAAAATCTGTAAGCGTTATGTAAAAGTTTGTTAGTATTAAGGGAAAGAGTTGATGCTTCCGAAGAGAAAATCTGTTAGTGTTAAGTAAAAGTTGGTTAGTATTAAGGATAAATGTTGTTACTTCGAAGAACAGATTTGTTAGTGTTAAGTAAAACTTGCTAATCCTGACAAAGAATTTATTATCACAATAAAAAAATTGTTACTTCTAAGAAAAATTTGGTATCATTGACAGAAAATTTTATAATTAGTGCGGAGAACGTTTCGTCACTGACAAAAGGTTTTTTCTAAAAGAAATTTGAGTGTATTAAGTAAAATGATGTTAGTATTAAGGAAAAAAAGTTTATGCTCGCGTGTTTGGGTAAAAGGTGGGCGTGAGAGTAGGGTTATTTGCCTTCCTATCCCTATCGACTGTTAAAAAGGGCACTAGCCCTTCAAATTTCCAATCGAAAGAGCCTTTTTTAAGTTTCTACGACAAGGTCTTCTATAAAAAACCTTATATGCCCCCAGGGCATAACTTATGACCCTTTCCCTGAGGGCTTTGGGGGACTGTCCTCTTCAAAACATAATTTCTATCTGAAAATCAACTATGCTGAACAAAATGGCTATGTCAAAATTTTAATTGGATATGTTTCGGGAAATGGTGGGCATGGAAGGGGTGTTAGTTGCCTTTCAATCACTTTTTACTATTAAAAAGGGCATAAGCCACTCCAATTTGTAATTGAATGAGCCCTTTTCGAAGTTTCTACGACAATTCGTTCGATACGAAGTGCCCTACTCTAAAGGAAAAAATTAATAAATAATACATTGTGTCAACATCAGTCTTATGTGCCCCCAGGGCATAACTTAAAACCCTTGCCCTGAGGGCTGTGAGGGAGTATCCTCCTCACAAACATATTTTCTATCTGGAAATAAACTACTCTGAATAAAAGGGCTATCTCAAAATTGTGATTGGATGGGTTTGGAGGAATTATGGGCGTGGGGGGGGGTAGTTTCCCTCCAATTACTTTCGACTATTAAAAAGGGCACTAGCCACTCCAATTTTCAATCGAATGAGTCCTATAAAATAGAGTTTGTGTTGATTGCCGTCAGAGATTCAAACTGATAGCCTATATAACAATTTTATAATCTGCTCAATGGCATTGACTTTGAAAGTGCAATTTTCCCATATTTTAATTTTTCCCAAGCCTCAATAGATAGAACAAAGGATCATGAAAGTCGGGGGGGGGGCTTCATAGATACGTGTTTGGAATTTTGGATTTATAATTATAAAAACACTTCAGTGGTCACAGTGAGGGACGTGTGCTCGATACTCCTACCCCTTTTTCCTCTTCGGCTTCCCATTTTGTGTGCTGAAGCTAATGAAAGCTTTCGTTTAGTAGCCTAGAAGATCGATCACATTTTTTGACACTTATTAAATAAAAAAAACAAGTTTTTTAAACTGAAAGTAAGGAGCGACATTAAAACTTAAAACGAACAGAAATTATTCCGTATATGAAAGGGGCTGTCCCCTCCTCAACGCCTCGCTCTTTACGCTAAAGTTTTTTATTGTTTTAAAAAATAAAGTTGTGAGACAGAGTCAAACTTTAGCGTAAAGAGCGAGGCGTTGAGGAGGGGACAGCCCCTTTCATATACGGAATAATTTCTGTTCGTTTTAAGTTTTAATGTCGCTCCTTACTTTCAGTTTAAAAAACTTGTTTTTTTTTATTTAATTTCTGATCGTTTTTTAGTTAATGCAGCTTTTATTTGCATAAAAATTTTACTTTTCTTTTGCTAAATGGATGTCTTTACAAATTAACTTACGTAACTAACTTCTATATTCGTATATTTTTCTTCTGGCAAAAAATACAAAGTTGCAGATTTTTGCAGAAATGAGCTTGAAATCTATGTAATAGGGTTTTCTGATACGCTGAATTCTGACGGTGTGATTTTTATTAAAATTCTTTCACTTGTAGGGGATGTTTCCCCCCTCTTTAAAAAATCGAGTAAATTTTCTCAGGCTCGTAGCCTTTGATGAGTAATACTAAACTTAATAAAATTTATATATTTAGGATCAGCATTATAAACACATTCTTTTGATACATTTATTGACATCAAAATTTCGTTTTTAAAAGTTTCGATTACTATTGAGCCGTATCGCTTGTTTTTTTATTGTTTTTTTTATTACGTATATGTTATTACTTATATGAAGGGGTTCTCCCCTTAGTCAATGCCACGCTCTTTACGTTAAAAGTAAAAAAAAATTGATTCAGAAACCCCTGAATCACAAAGGCCGTTTAATTAGAATAGATAGCTCTTTTGAAAGCACTAAAAAAAAACTTTAGCGTAAAGAGCGAGGTACTGACTTGGGGGAGAACCCCCTCACATACGTTATAATTTCTGTTCGTTTTAAGTTCTAATATTCCTTCTTACATTTCAGTTGAAAAAACTTGTTTTTTTTTATTTAATTTCTGATCGTTTCTTAAATAATGCTTGGAAATCCGGCGCCCCCTTCATCGAAATGTCTCTTACCCCAAAGAAACATCCTCCACGGAAATATCCTCCAGAGTGACCCCCTCCTCTAGCCCCCCCCCCCCCTCCAGAAAAAATCCTTCCTGAAAATGGTTGTATACTTCCCAATAACCAATAAATAATGCTCGCAAGTCCGGCGCCCCCTTCATGGCAATTTCCCTTCCCCCATGACAAATTCCATCATGGACAGATCTTCCAATATACCCCCCGCGCCACCCCAACCAACCCCAAACCCCAAAAAAAACCTCCATAAAACTTCTGTATACTTCCCCAAAACCAATACGATATGTTAACAATGGGTAAAGTTCATAACTTTTAGTCCTCCCTCTGGGAACTTCGGGGGGTTAAGTCACCCTGAAAGACATATTTATCATATTTTCGACCATGCTGAACAAAATGGTTATCTCAAAATTTTGATCGGTTGACTTTGGGAAAAAAATAAGCGTGGGAGGGGGCCTAGTTGCCCTCCATTTTTTTTGGTCACTTAAAAAGGGAACTATAACTTTTAATTCCAGTTCGAATGAGCACTCCCACGATATTCTAGGACCACTGGGTCGATACGATCCCCCCTGGGGAAAAAACAACAACAAAAAAACAAACAAAAAAATAAACAAACACGCATCCGTGATCTTTCTTCTGGCAAAAAATGCAAAATTCTACATTTTTGTAGATAGGAGCTTGAAACCTCTACAGTAGGGTTCTCTGATATGCTGAATATTATGTTGTGATTTTCAGGTTCTATAACTTTTAGGGGGTCTTTTCCCCTTTTTTTGAAAATCAGCCAAATTTTCTCAGGCGCGTAACTTTTGATGGGTAGCACTAAACTTGATGAAAGTTATATATTTGAAATCAGCATTGAAATTTGATTCTTTTGTTATATCTATTGGTATCAATAACCCGTTTTCTAGAGTTTCGGTTACCATTGAGCCGGGTCGCTCCTTAGGCCTACTTACAGTTCGTTACCACGAACTGTTTGAAAAGATGGAAAAAGTAACCAAGCAGCTGCGACAATCATCAGTTAGTTCCCCTTTGGGGACTAGGATATACGTAACGTTCAGTCATCTCATAAGAATGAATTTGAAATGGCAGGGGCGATGAGTGACCAAAACTAGTAATTATTCATCGGGGAATGAAACACCGTCGTGGGGACTAGAAAAGCTGACATCAACATTTGTGGTAATATTTACTGCTCTAAGAGTGAACCTGTGTGTTAAGTATTCAAGAAAACAACAACATAGCCTTATTTATTTCCATTAAAAAACAAAAAAAAACAAGTTTTTTCTACTTAAAGTAAGAAGCAATATTAAAACCTAATACTCAGAAAAATTATTTCGTACATGAGGGAGGTTACCCCTTCTTCAACTCCTTTCCATTTACGCAAAGCTTTGACTTTTTGTCAAAATTCTTTGAGAACAGCTGCTGAAAGACAAGGGTCATTGAATTGGAGCAACAAGCTTTTTATAGCACTAAAAAACTTTAGCGTAACAAGCAAGAGATCGAGGAGATGTAGCCCTCCTCACACATGGAATAATTTCTGTTTCTTTTAAGGTTTAATGTTCTTTTAAGGTTTCTTTTAAGGTCTTCAGGGAATATTAAACCTTAAAAGAAACAGAAGTTATTCCATATGTGAGGAGGGCTACATCTCCTCGATCTCTTGCTTGTTACGCTAAAGTTTTTTAGTGCTATAAAAAGCTTGTTGCTCCAATTCAATGACCCTGGTCTTTCAGCAGCTGTTCTCAAAGAATTTTGACAAAAAGTCAAAGCTTTGCGTAAATGGAAAAGAGTTAAAGAAGGGGTAACCTCCCTCATGTACGAAATAATTTTTCTGCGTTTTAGGTTTTAATATTGCTTCTTACTTTAAGTAGAAAAAACTTTTTTTTTTTTTTTTTTTATTGAAATAAAAATTAACAACAATGCTTGTTGGTGAACGATATTAAACAGCTTATGTCGTATAGACTGCCTAATGTTTTAGAAATAAATATGCTACGGCTATGCATTGTGGCCCATAAGACTAAGAAGCTGAATGGAGATTTTTTTTGTTTGAAAATGTGAATATGGTTTCACGGAATTTTTACTCCAAATTTTTTGTCTCAAATTCAAAAGTTATTTTTGGGATCTTCTTTTAGATCATGTGTTTGAGCCCAAAAAATCAAATGAAAAATAATTATAAGATACGGTAGATGAGATTATTTTCCTTGGATAAAACTCTACATAAGGCTATGTTGTTGTTTTCTTGAATACTTAACACACAGGTTCACTCTTAGAGCAGTAAATATTACCACAAATGTTGATGTCAGTTTTTCTAGTCCCCACGACGGTGTTTCATTCCCCGATGAATAATTACTAGTTTTGGTCACTCATCGCCCCTGCCATTTCAAATTCATCCTTAAGAGATGACTGAACGTTACGTATATCCTAGTCCCCAAAGGGGAACTAACTGATGATTGTCGCAGCTGCTTGGTTACCATTTCCATCTTCAAGTGTCAAAAAATGTGATCGATCTTCTAGGCTGCTAAACGAAAGCTTTCATTAGCTTCAGCACACAAAATAGGAAGCCGAAGAGGAAAAAGGGGTAGGAGTATCGAGCACACGTCCCTCACTGTGACCACTGAAGTGTTTTTATAATTATAAATCAAAAATGCCAAACACGTATCTATGAAGCCCCCCCCCAACTTTCATGATCCTTCGTTCTTGATGAGGCTTGGTAAAAATTAAAATATGGGAAAATTGTATTTTCAAAGTCAATTCCATTGAGCAGATTATAAAAGTGTTGTATATCAGTTTGAATCTCTGACGGCAATCAACACAAACTTTATTTTATTTTAACAATGAGTGAACAGAGAGTTTATTTGCAAAAATACCATTGTGACTAGAAAGTATTTCTATCTTTTTACTGGCTCTAAATTTGGCACAAAAGAGCCAATCAGGTTTTGTGTTCCTTAAACTTGGCTCAAAATATGACACATCAATAAAGATGAGAATAATGGGTTTCAAAGCATGTTTAAATCGCGGGAATCAGATTATTGACGCAAAAATAAGCCGAAAGAATTAAAACACTTCTTAAAACGGAAGTATGAAATTAATCTTTTTTTTTTAACTACAGCATATTTCCTGCATTTAATCACACTCTTACAACTTCTTCACAGGGCAAAGCAAAACGTGTTAAATTTAGCAATTGATTTAAGCACTGTCTTATCAGGGACACTAATTCATGAAAATGAAGGGGGTGTGGGGCAAGGATTTTTTTACGATTTCCAAATAAAGGTACAAAACTAGCAAATTTTTTAATATATAGGGGGGTACAATTTTTTCAATGAAAATATCAAAAAGGTAATCTATAAAATCAGGGGTGTTTTCTTTTTTCAACTGTGATAAAAATCTTGCAATTATGATAGGAAACCTAAGATCAGGCTTGTGATTTTTTTACCAGTGAATACTCTATTATCTTCTATTTTTTTTAATTTGATAAGTCTTACTTCTGAATCAGTGGTGGATCCAGGTGGGGCAAGGGGGCTCCCGCCCTAACGTAGTTTAAAGTAGTGTAATTTACCTAATTAACGCAAGTTTGAAGTAGAGGAGGGGGTGTTACTCGTGTCACCCACCCCTGCTGCCACCTACAACTTTTTTGCACCCCAAATAAGGGCATAGCCTCCCTAGGGAGAATGATTGCGTAATCGGTCAATGACCTCTTTTTCCAAGGTCGATTTATTTGATGTTTCTATGTGTAATAGCTCCGGGGCGAAGGTTGCACATGCGCATTGAATTCTAACGGGAACAATGTTATTGATCTAGGACTCGAGGGGGAAGTGAATTTCCGAGAAATTGATTGCGTAATCGAGGGGAAGTGGATTTCCGAGAACTTGATTGCGTAATCGAGGGGGAAATTATTGATTCACGAGCATGGGGAATTATGAAACAATATGGCTTCTTTAATCTGTGATTTACATAATCGCTAGGGGGAATTATTGATTCACGAAGGGGAGAATTATGAAACAAACATGGCTTCATTGTTGTTTGGTTAGCTTAACCTGAGAAATTGATTTACATAATCGGCGGGGAAATTATTGATTCACGATGGGGGAATTAAGAAACATTAAGGCTTCTTTAATCTTTAGGCCTGAGGGATTTATTTATTATTGTTGTTTTTGGACAAGTGCATGCCATAAACCACGTGGTGCTGTCACGAGTCAGAACACCTGTGCTGTCGACCTCAATTCACCTATCGTGAATCAATAATTCCCCTTAGAAACAACAAATTAATTTCCCTTTCTTGACAGATCAATCAATCAATGACATCATCTGTCAGACTTTAAAAATTTTCGCCTAGAAACATTTCTCCAGGAATAGATCCAGGTCATTAATGTCTTTGCCTCGGGAACAGTTCTACTGGTCGAACTCCAAAGGATATTAATAACCAAAGGCCATGGAAACAATTAGGCAAGAAACATCTTAGCGATGAATTGTTTTAGCGTGCGAGAAGGTTTCCTATTAATTTGAAATGCGTTAGCACAGAGATGCCAATAACAAAGGAACACGCTGAATTTGCGTTTAGGGATTATTTGGGCGAAACCGTTTTAGACAGGTAATGGAACTATTTCGGCGAAACAGATAGAGACATTTTAAAAGAATATTTTTGAAGAGATTTTAGAAGAGAATTTAATGGTGAAACTCTGTGGTCGTTATAATACACAAGTTTCATTTGAACAGTGTTGTGAGGTCCTCTAACCCAACCCCAAAGGGTTCCAATCCTCATACCCCAACCCCGAAGGAAGCCCCCGGTCCTCAAAGGTCCACCGGGCTCCCAAAGACCCTCCACCGGTCCCCAAATGTCCCCTAGGCCCCCAACTGCCCCCCCCCGGACACTCAAAGGTCCCCCAAGCTCCCAAAGGGCCACCGGCGCCCCCAAAGGCCCACCCCAGACCCTCAACGGCCATCCTCGGGCCTCCCAAAGGCCCATCGAGCTCCCAAAGGACCAACGGGGTCCCAAAGGCCATCCACCGGTCCCCAAATGTCACCCAGACACCCAAAGGCCCTCCCTGTGCCCCAAAGGCCCTCCCTGTGCCCCAAAGGCCCTCCCCCGGCCCCCCTCCTCCTCCTCCCCCACCTCTTCCTCCTCCTCCTCCTCCTCCTCCTCCTTCTCTTCCTCCTCTTCCTCCTCCTCCTCCTCCTCCCTCCTCCTCCCTCCTCCTCCTCCCACCTCCTCCCTCCTCCTCCTCCCACCTCCCACCTCCTCCTCCTCCTCCCCTCCCCCCCCCATTCCCTCCCCATTTTTTATACTTTTTTTGTGCATTGAGACACAGAACGACCCCCTGCCCCCGGCCCCTCCCCCTCCAAAAGTCTGATTTTTTCAAAGTTCATTTTGAATTTCTTTCATTGAAATGCAAGAGTTGGAATATTTCAGTAGTGTTTGGTTGTGGTTTACCTTGTCACAGTTACATTTTCTTGATTTTTCAAAGTTCATTTTGAATTTCTTTCGTTGAAATGCAAGAGTTGGAATATTTCAGTAGTGTGATGTTGTAGTTTACCATGTCACAGTTACATTCCCTTAATTTTTCAAAGTTCATTTTGAATTTCTTTCGTTGAAATGCAAGAGTTGGAATATTTCACTAGTGTGATGTTGTAGTTTACCCTGTCACAGTTACATTGACTTTATTTTTCATAGTCCATTTTGAATTTCTTTCTTTGATATTCAAGTGTTTGAATATTTCAGTTGTGTGTGGTTGCGGTTTACCATGTCACTGTTACATCCCCTTAATTTTTGATAGTCCATTTTGAATTTCTTTCATTGAAATGTAAGTGTTTGAATATTTCACTAGTGATTTGTCGTAGTTTACATTGTCACAGTTACATTTTCTTGATTTTTCAAAGTTCATTTTGAATTTCTTTCATTGTAATGCAAGAGTTGGAATATTTCAGTAGTGTTTGGTCGTGGTTTACCTTGTCACAGTTACATTTTCTTGATTTTTCAAAGTTCATTTTGAATTTCTTTCGTTGAAATGCAAGAGTTGGAATATTTCAGTAGTGTTTGGTTGCGGTTTACCTTGTCACAGTTACATTGACTTAATTTTTCAAAGTTCATTTTGAATTTCTTTCTTTGAAATGCAAGAGTTGGAATATTTCACTAGTGTTTGGTTGTGGTTTACCATGTCACAGTTACATTCCCTTAATTTTTCAAAGTTCATTTTGAATTTCTTTCGTTGAAATGCAAGAGTTGGAATATTTCACTAGCGTTTGGTCGTGGTTTACCTTGTCACAGTTACATTTTCATTATTTTTCAAAGTTCATTTTGAATTTCTTTCATTGAAATGCAAGAGTTGGAATATTTCACTAGTGTTTGGTAGTAGTTTACCATTTCACAGTTACATTCCCTTAATTTTTCATAGTTCATTTGAATTTCTTGCTTTGAAATGCAAGAGTTGGAATATTTCAGTAGTGTTTGGTTGCGGTTTACCTTGTCACAGTTACATTCACTTAATTTTTCATAGTTCATTTTGAATTTATTTCTTTGAAATGCAAGAGTTGGAATATTTCACTAGTGTTTGGTTGTGGTTTACCATGTCACAGTTACATTTTCCTGATTTTTCAAAGTTTATTTTGAATTTCTTTCATTGAAATGCAAGAGTTGGAATATTTCACTAGTGTTTGGTTGTGGTTTACCATGTCACAGTTACATTTTCTTGATTTTTCAAAGTTCTTTTTGAATTTCATTCGTTGAAATGCAAGAGTTGGAATATTTCAGTAGTGTTTGGTTGTGGTTTACCTTGTCAAAGTTACATTTTCTTGATTTTTCAAAGTTCATTTTGAATTTCTTTCATTGAAATGCAAGAGTTGGAATATTTCAGTAGTGTGATGTTGTGGTTTACATTGTCAAAGTTACATTTTCTTGATTTTTCAAAGTTCATTTTGAATTTCTTTCGTTGAAATGCAAGAGTTGAAATATTTCAGTAGTGTTTGGTTGTAGTTTACCTTGTCACAGTTACATTTTCTTGATTCTTCAAAGTTCATTTTGAATTTCTTTCGTTGAAATGCAAGAGTTGGAATATTTCAGTAGTGTTTGGTTGTGGTTTACCTTATCACAGCTACATTTTCTTGATTTTTCAAAGTTCATTTTGAATTTCTTTCGTTGAAATGCACGAGTTGGATTAATACAGTAGTGTTTGTTTGTGGTTTACCTTGTCACAGTTACATTTTCTTGATTTTTCCAAATTCATTTTGATTTTGTTTCGTTGAAATGCAAGAGTTGGAATGTTTCAGTAGTGTTTGTTTCTGGTTTACATTGTCAAAGCTACATTTTCTTGATTTTTCAATGTTCATTTTTATTTTATTTATTTGAAATGAAAGAGTTGGAATATTTCAGTAGTGTTTGCTTGTGGTTTAACTTGTCACAGTTATATTTTCTTGATTTTACAAAGTTCATTTGAATTTCTTTCGTTGAAATGCAAGAGTTGTACTTTTTCATTAGTGTTTGCTTGTGGTTTACCGTGTAACAGTTACATTTTCAATATTTTTCAATTTTCAGTGTTAATTTATTTATTTTAAATACTAGAGTTTGAATTTTTCATATGTGTTTTTGGGTTGTTTAACTTGTAAAAGTTAAATTTTATTTATTTTTAAAAGTTCATTTTGAATTTCTTTCTTTGAAATGAAAGAATTGGAATATTTCAGTAGTGTTTTATTGTAGTTTAACTTGACAAAGTTACATTTTCATGATTTTCCAAAGTTCATTTCGAATTTCTTTCGTTGAAAAGAAAGAGTTGGAATATTTCAGAAGTGTTTGGTGGTTGTTTACCCTGTCACAGTTACATGTTTTTGATTTTTCAAAGATCATTTAGAATTTCTTTCTTTGAAATTCAATAGTTGGACTAATTCAGTAGTGTTTGGTTGTGGTTTACCGTGTCACAGTTACATTTTCGTGATTTTTAAAAGATTATTTTGAATTTATTTCGTTGAAATGCAAGAGTTGGAATATTTCAAAAGTGTTTGGTTGTGGTTTCCATTGTCACAGTTACATTTTCTTGATTTTTCAATGTTCATTTTGAATTTCTTTCATTGAAAAACAAGAGTTGGAATATTTCAGTAGTGTGTTATTGTAGTTTACCCTGTCACAGTTACATTTTCTTGATTTTTTAAAGTTCATTTGAATTTCTTTATTTGAAATGCAAGAGTTGGACTATTTCACTAGTGTGTGGTTATGGGTTACCCTGTCAAAGTTACATTTTCGTGATTTTTCAAAGTTCATTTTGAATTTCTTTCGTTGAAATGCACGAGTTGGACTCTTTCAGTAGTGTGTGGTCGTGGTTTACCTTGTCACAGTTAAATTTTCTTGATTTTTCAAAGATCATTTCGAATTTCTTTCATTGAAAAGCAAGAGTTGGAATATTTCAGTAGTGTTTGCTTGTGGTTTACCTTGTCACAGTTACATTTTCTTGATTTTTTAAAGTTCATTTTGAATTTCTTTCTTTGAAATGAAAGAGTTGGAATATTTAAGTAGTGTTTTGTGGTGTTTTAGCTTGTCACATTTACCGTTTCTATTATTATCTATTTTATTTTTGTTTTTCTTTCTATTTATTGCTCGTTGTGTACTCTTTCATTAGTGTGTGATTTTGGTTTGCCTTGTCACAGTTACATTTTCTTGATTTTTAAAAGTTTATTTTGAATTTCTTTCATTGAAATGCAAGAGTTGGAATATTTCAGTAATGTTTGGTTGTGGTTTTCCCTCTCACATTTACATTTTCTAAATTTTTCAAAGTTTATTCTGAATTTCTTACATTGAAATGCAAGAGTTGGAATATTTCAGTAGTGTATGGTTATGGTATACCTTGTCACAGTTACATTTTCATGATTTTTTCAAAGTTCATTTTGAATTTCTTTCGTTGAAATGCAAGAGTTGGAATATTTCAGTAGTGTATGGTTATGGTATACCTTGTCACAGTTACATTTTCTTGATTTTTCAAAGTTTATTTTGAATTTCTTACATTGAAATGCAAGAGTTGGAATATTTCAGTAGTGTTTGGTTGTGGTTTACTCTGTCACAGTTACATTTTCATGATTTTTCAAAGTTAATTTTGAATTTCTTTCATTGAAATGCAAGAGTTGGAATATTTCAATAGTGTTTGGTTGTGGTTTACCTTGTCAAAGTTACATTTTCTTGATTCTTCGGTCTACATTTAGAATACCTTTCGTATAAATGTACGAGTTGGAATATTTCTGTAGAGTTTTGGTATTCTATTCAATGTCTCAGTTAAATTTTCTCGATTTTCAAAAGTTAATTTTGAATTTATTTCATTGAAGTTCTTGAGTTGGACTATTTCAGTAGTGTTTTCTTGTGTTTTAAATTGTCAAAGATACATATTCTTGATTTTTCAATTTTAATTTTGAATTTCTTTCGTTGAAATTAAAGAGATGGAATATTTCAGTAGTGTTAGGTAGTGGTTTACATTGTCAAAGGTAAATCTTAATGATTTATGAAAGTTCATTTTGAATTTATTTAGTTGAAATGCAAGAGTTGGAATATTTCAGTAGTGTGTTGTTGTGGTTTAACTTGTCAAAGTTACATTTTCTTGATTTTTTCAAAGTTGATTTTGAATTTCTTTAGTTGAAAAGCAAGAGTTGGAATATTTCAGTAGTGTTTGGTTGTGGCTTAACTTGTCAAAGTTACATTTTCTTGATTTTTAAAAGTTCATTTTGAATTTCTTTCGTTGAAAAGCAAGAGTTGGAATATTTCAGTAGTGTTTACTTGTGGTTTACCTTGTCACAGTTACATTTTCTTGATTTTTTCAAAGTTAATTTGAATTTCTTTAGTTGAAATGCAAGAGTTGGACTATTTAAGTAGTGTATGGTTATGTTTTACCATGTCACAGTTACATTTTCTTGATTTTTTCAATTTTCATTTTGTATTTCTTTCTTTGAAATGCAAGATTTGGATTATTTCAGAAGTGTATTGTTATGGTTTACCTTGTCACAGTTACATTCTCTTGATTTTTCAAAGTTCATTTTGAATTTCTTTCGTTGAAATGCAAGAGTTGTATTATTTCAGAAGTGTTTGGTCGTGATTTAACATGTCACAGTTACATTTTCTTGATTTTTCAAAGTTCATTTTGAATTTCTTTCATTGAAATGCAAGAGTTGAACTATTTCAGTAGTGTTTGGTAGTGGTTTACCTTGTCAGAGTTACATTTTCTTGATTTTTCAAATATCATTTTTTATTTATTTATTTTAAAAGCAAGAGTTGGAATATTTCAGTAGTGTTTGCTTTTGGTTTACCTTGTCACAGTTACATTTTCGTGATTTTTCAAAGCTCATTTGAATTTCTTTCGTTGAAAAGCAGGAGATGGAATATTTCAGTAGTGTTTGGTTATGGTTTACCTTGTCACAGTTACATTTTCTTGATTTTTCAAAGTTCATTTTGAATTTCTTTCGTTGAAGTGCAAGAGTTGGAATATTTCAGTAGTGTTTGGTTATGGTTTACGCCTACGTAAACCACTTTGGTTAGCCTACGTACGCGCGCGTACGTAGGCTAACCTAGCCTAACCTAACTTAACCTAACCAAGCCTAATCTAACCAAACCTAACCTAATCATACACCTAACTTTTCGCATGTCTCTCACCTAACCTAAGCTAACCTACGTGAAGCGTACGTAGGCTAACCTAACCTAGTCTAATCTAACCTAACTGAATCTAGTCTAACCTAACCATACTCACCGGAAAAGGTTATGTTAACTTATCATGAGCACTCATGATATGCACATGTGTGTACATGTGTATACATGTGTGTACATGTGACAAGGTAAACCACAACCAAACACTAGTGAAATATTCCAACTCTTGCATTTCAACGAAAGAAATTCAAAATGAAATTTTAAAAATCAAGAAAATGTAACTGTGACAAGGTAAACCACAACCACACACTACTGAAATATTCCAACTCTTGCATTTCAAAGAAATAAATTCAAAAAGAAGTTTTAAAAATCAATAAACTGTAACTGTGACATGGTAAACGAAAACCAAACACTGCTGAAATATTCCAACTCTTGCATTTCAACTATATAAATACAAAATGAATTTGAAAAATCGAGAAAATGTAACTGTGACAAGGTAAACCATAACCAAACACTACTGAAATATTCCAACTCTTGCACTTCAACGAAATAAATTCAAAATTAACTTTGAAAAATCGAGAAAATGTAACTGTGACAAAGTAAACCATAACAAAACACTACTGAAATATTCAATCTCCTGCTTTTCAACGAAAGAAATTCAAATGAGCTTTGAAAAATCAAGAAAATGTAACTGTGACAAGGTAAACCATAAGCAAACACTACTGAAATATTCCAACTCTTGCTTTTCAACGAAAGAAATACAAAATGAGCTTTGAAAAATCAAGAAAATGTAACTCTGACAAGGTAAACCACTACCAAACACTACTGAAATAGTTCAACTCTTGCATTTCAATGAAAGAAATTCAAAATGAACTTTGAAAAATCAAGAAAATGTAACTGTGACAAGGTAAATCACGACCAAACACTTCTGAAATAAACAAACTCTTGCATTTCAACGAAAGAAATTCAAATTGAAATTTGAAAAATCAATAGAATGTAACTGTGACAAGGTAAACCAAAACAATACACTACTGAAATAATCCAACTCTTGCATTTCAACGAAAGAAATTAAAAATGAACTTTTAAAAAATGAAGAAAATTTAAATTTGACAAGTAAAACCATAACAATACACTACTGAAATATTCAAACTCTTGAATTTCAACTAAATAAATTCAAATTAACTTTGAAAAAATCAAGAAAATGTAACTGTGACAAGGTAAGCCACAAGAAAACGCTACTGAAATATTCCAACTCTTGCATTTCAAATAAATAAATTAAAATTGAAATTTTAAATATATATATATTTAAAATGTTAATATTAAAAAAAAACAAAAAATATCATTTAAAATAAAAAAAATTTATTATAATATAAATAAATTAAAATTTAACTTTTAAAAATAAAGAAAATTTAAATGTTACACTGAAAAACAAAACAAAAACATAATTAAATAGAACAACTCTTTATTTTAGATGAATGAAATTAAAAATGCAATTTGAAATATAAAGAGTATATAACTTTGAAAAGGTAAACCACAGTCACCTGAGACTGAAATCGTCAATCTCTTGCATGTCAATCACAGAAATTAAAAATGTCATTTGAAAATTTATGAATATGTACGTGTGACACGGTAAACCATAATCAATCGCTACTGAAATATTCAAACTCTTGCATTTCAATGAAAGAAATTCAAAATGAACTTTGTAAAATCATTAAAATGTAACTGTGACAAGGTATAACATAACCATACACTACTGAAATATTCCATCTCTTGCATTTCAACGAAAGAAATTCAAAATGAACTTTGAAAAATCATGAATATGTAACTGTGACAAGGTAAACCACAACCAAACATTACTGAAATATTCCAACTCTTGCATTTCAATGAAAGAAATTCAAAATAAACTTTGAAAAATCAAGAAAATGTAACTGTGACATAGTAAACCACAACCAAACAATACTGAAATATTCCAACTCTTGCATTTCAATGTAAGAAATTCAAAATTAACTTTGAAAAATCAAGAAAATGTAACTTTGTCAAGGTATACCATAACCATACACTAATGAAATATTCCATCTCTTGCATTTCAACGAAATAAATTCAAAATGAACATTGAAAAATCATGAAAATGTAACTTTGACACGGTATACCAAAACCATACACTACTGAAATATTCCAACTCTTGCATTTCAACGTAAGAAATTCAAAATAAACTTTGAAAAATCTAGAAAATGTAACTGTGAGAGGGTAAACCACAACCAAACACTACTGAAATATTCCAACTCTTGCATTTCAATGAAAGAAATTCAAAATAAACTTTGAAAAATCAAGAAAATGTAACTGTGACAAGGTAAACCACAATCAAACACTACTGAAATATTCCAACTCTTGCATTTCAAAGAAAGAAATTCAAAATGAACATTGAAAAATCAAGAAAAAGTAACTGTGACAATGTAAACCACAACCAAACACTATTGAAATATTCAAACTCTTGCATTTCAACGAAAGAAATTCAAAATGAACTTTGAAAAATCACGAAAATGTAACTGTGACAAGGTAAACCACGTCCAAACACTACTGAAATATTCCAACTCTTGCTTTTCAATGAAAGAAATTCGAAATGATCTTTGAAAAATCAAGAAAATTTAACTGTGACAAGGTAAACCACTACCATACACTACTGAACGAGTACAACTCTTGCATTTCAAATAAAGAAATTCAAAATGATCTTTGAAAAATCACGAAAATGTAACTGTGACAGGGTAAACCATAACCATACACTACTGAAATATTCCAACTCTTGCATTTCAACGAAAGAAATTCAATTGAACTTTGAAAAATCAAGAAAATGTAACTGTGACAGGGTAAACTACAATAACACACAACTGAAATATTCCAACTCTTGCATTTCAACGAAAGAAATTCAAAATGAACTTTGAAAAATTAAGAAAATGTAACTGTGACAATGGAAACCACACCCAAACACTTCTGAAATATTCCAACTCTTGCATTTCAACGAAAGAAATTCAAAATGAACTTTGAAAAATCAAGAGAATTTAACTGTGACAATGTAAACCACAACCAAACACTTCTGACATAGTCCAACTATTGCTTTTCAAAGATATAAATTACAAATGAACTATGAAAAATAAATAAAATGTAACTGTGACAGTGGAAACAACTAAACCAAACATCAGAAATATTACATCTCTTGCATTTCAACGAAAGAAATTCAAAATGAACTTTGGAAAATCATGAAAATGTAACTTTGTCAAGTTAAACTACAATCACACACTACTGAAATATTACAGCTCTTTAATTTCAATTAAATAAATTCAAAATGAACTTTGAAAAATCAATAAAATGTAACTGTGACAATGGAAACCACAACCAAACACTTCTTAAATATTCAAACTCTAGCATTTCAATGAAAGAAATACAAAATGAAATTTGAAAAATCAAGAAAATGTAACTTTGACAAGTTAACCCACTAGCAAACACTACTGAAATATTCCAACTCTTGCATTTCAACTAATGAAATTCAAATTAACTTTGAAAAATCAAGAAAATGTAACTGTGACAAGTTAAACCACAATAAAACACTCCTGAAATATTCCAACTCTTGCTTTTCCACGAAAGAAATTCAAAATGAACTTTGAAAAATCAAGAAAATGTAACTGTGACAAGGTAAACCACAATCAAACACTACTGAAATATTCCAACTCTTGCATTTCGACGAAAGAAATTCAAAATGAACTTTGAAAAATCAAGAAAATGTAACTGTGACAAGGTAAACCACAACCAAACTCTACTGAAATATTCCATCTCTTGCATTTCAACGAAAGAAATTCAAAATGAACTTTGAAGAATCATGAAAATGTAGCTATGACAAGGTAAACCACAACCAAACACTACTGAAATATTCCAACTCTTGCATTTCAACGAAAGAAATTCAAAATGAACTTTGAAAAATAAATAATATTTAGCTTTGACAAGGTAAACCACAACCAAACACTACTGAAATATTACAACTCTTGCATTTCAACGAAAGAAATTCAAAATGAACTTTGAAAAATCAAGAAAATGTAACTGTGACAAGGTAAACCACAACATCACACTACTGAAATATTCCAACTCTTGCATTACAACGAAAGAAATTCAAAATGAACTTTGAAAAATCAAGAAAATGTAACAGTGACAAGGTAAACCATAACCAAACCCTACTGAAATATTCCAACTCTTGCATTTCAACGAATGAAATTCCAAAGAACTTTGAAAAATCAAGAAAATGTAACTGTGACAAGGTAAACCATAACCAAACACTAGTGAAATATTCCAACTCTTGCATTTCAAGGAAAGAAATTCAAAATGAACTTTGAAAAATCAGGAAAATGTAACTGTGACATGGTAAACCACAAACAAACACTACTGAAATATTCCAACTCTTGAATTTCAACGAAATAAATTCAAAATGAACTTTGAAAAATTAAGGTAATGTAACTGTGACAAGGTAAACCGCAACCAAACACTACTGAAATATTCCAACTCTTGCATTTCAACGAAAGAAATTCAAAATGAACTATCAAAAATTAAGTTAATGTAAAAGTGACAAGTTAAACCACAACCAAACACTAGTGAAATATTCCAACTCTTGCATTTCAAAGAATGAAATTCAAATGAACTTTGAAAAATCATGAGAATGTAACTGTGACAAGGTAAACCACGACCAAACGCTACTGAAATATTCCAACTCTTGCATTTCAATGAAAGAAATTCAAAATGAACTTTGAAAAATTAAGGGAATGTAACTGTGACATGGTAAACCACAACCAAACACTAGTGAAATATTCCAACTCTTGAATTTCAACGAAAGAAATTCAAAATGAAATTTGAAAAATAAAGAGAATGTAACTGTGACAAGGTAAACCGCAACCAAACACTACTGAAATATTCCAACTCTTGCATTTCAACGAAAGAAATTCAAAATGAACTTTGAAAAATCAAGAATATGTAACTGTGACAAGGTAAACCACGACCAAACACTACTGAAATATTCCAACTCTTACATTTCAATGAAAGAAATTCAAAATGAACTTTGAAAAATCAAGAAAATGTAACTGTGACAAGGTAAACCGCAACCAAACACTACTGAAATATTCCAACTCTTGCATTTCAACGAAAGAAATTCAAAATGGACTATCACAAATTAAGGGAATGTAACTGTGAGATGGTAAACCTCAACCAAACACTACTGAAATATTCCAACTCTTGCATTTCAACGAAAGAAATTCAAAATGGACTCTCAAAAATTAATGGACTGTAACTGTGACAGGGTAAACTACAACATCACACTAGTGAAATATTCCAACTCTTGCATTTCAACGAAAGAAATTCAAAATGAACTTTGAAAAATTAAAGGAATGTAACTGTGACATGGTAAACTACAACATCACACTACTGAAATATTCCAACTCTTGCATTTCAACGAAAGAAATTCAAAATGAACTTTGAAAAATCAAGAAAATGTAACTGTGACAAGGTAAACCACAACCAAACACTACTGAAATATTCCAACTCTTGCATTTCAATGAAAGAAATTCAAAATGAACTTTGAAAAAATCAGACCTTTGGAGGGGGAGGGGCCGGGGGCAGGGGGTCGTTCTGTGTCTCAATGCACAAAAAAGTATAAAA